>NW_026462476.1:0-13707 GCF_021730395.1 Mercenaria mercenaria
GATCAAGTGGAAGGAAGTCGAACAGGTAATAGACTTGCATTATTTCTTATAGCATGTAGTAATCTCTTTGTTTCTCTTACAACTTATTGTTTTACTAACATCACCGAAGTCTCCTTGCTGATTGTTCCGGTTTGGTGTCTTTTTAAAGTGAAAGAGTCAAGGTTTTATTTTAATTTTTGATATTTTATATTATTGTTTAAAATAAAACCTTGGCTTATTTGTTTAGATTTTGTCTGCTCATATGAGTTCGAGACTCTGGCCTGGAAAACACAAATATGCGCCCATATAATATTTTATTTGTCAGCGACAAAATTTGTGTCCTTCGCCATCAATATGTCATTCCAAATACAATTACATAGCAAATAACAGAACCGATAAATGGGAAAATGTAGATAAATTAAGCATCAAAAATAATCTAGATTAATATTGCCTGGAACTACACAAGTATGTGTCCCTGTAATATTTTATTTGTCAGCAACAAAAGCTGTGGCCTTCATCATCAATATTTCATTCCAAGTGCGCATGTATTGTGCCAATTAGCCAGGAAGTCGATAACACAAAATAATAGAAAGGTAATTGAGATTTGAAGAAGTAAGTAGCTCGGTACTTGAGTTACTTTATAATTATGCAGATATGTTTAATATTATCCATGTTTTAAACCGAGGGATAAATGTGAATTTTCAGAATCTTGAAAAGCAGTTATGACAGTATCTTTCTTATCTAGAACATAGAACTTTGGAGCAGGTGATATGTTATATTTCACACTTTTTCATAATTACGTAAGGCTTGATTTGCCAAAAGCTTTATTGTTTCTATTTCAAAACTAAATATAATTTACTGTACATACAATTATATTTGCACAATATTCAGTTTTTCCCCGTTTACATATTCTTATAATATTACTATTATTATAAAAATAAATCAGAAACATAAAGCTCGAATAAAATAGAATCTATCCATTGGCAATCCATTTTTTTGGTCTATGCCTCCACGGTTACATGTGGGATACAAAATGAAACTATACAGTAAAACAAAACAGTTTTTAATTGTTTTATTAGCTAGATGACGACTGATTTATAGAATTAACCAGCAGTTAGGCCTTATTTCCCCTTTAAAGCTCAACAGCAATGTGACATATTGATTTTAGGAAAATTCTGGGAGATGGGAAATGTAAGATCACAGGCAAACGGCAAAGGATCAGTAAGTGTGTTTTCACTAAGAAGGGATTGATTTCCACGTTCGTTTCTTTAAGACTTACTACTTTGTAGCTCTCCTAAGCATAAAGTGCACTAAGTGAACATTTCATATTGTTGACTGCCCGTCGTCTGTTTGTTCTCTTTCAACAGTTTCTTCTTCTTAAAAGATCAACATCTGATACTAACTCACCAGTCCTATTTCAACAACATTTCATAAGAGTGTTTCTTGGGGGTATTTTGAAGTGGAGACGGCGGGGGTTTTTTTTGCCATTCCTTTGTCCTCGATTTATTTTGTTAGGATTCTTTCAAGTCTATATCATTTATGCACTGGCGTAAAAACGAAAGACATTAAAAGCTTCAAAACAGCACCAGATCCTCAAAGGGAGTTCTATTCTGATTGAAATCATGCTATTCGATAAATTTCACTTGAGATAAATAACTTTTTTGTGATGACGCCATCCGACTGACTGTAAATTTAAATCAAACTGAAAGATAATTTCCATGCAAGTTCATATGATGTCACTGGCGTATTGAAAAGGAAAATCATATAAACATATAAACGTATATAATCGTCCAAGAGGTGAAACTTAAATTTGCATGTATGAGATGGTATGTAAGAAATAGCATGCACACTGCATAAGTAGCTGCAATGATAGTGCTTTTAGGCCCAATTTTTATTACTTAATTATAGATACACAAATATGATGAAATAACATTTGGAATTAATACAACCAAGAAGGTCAAGATGACCCTAGGTCGCTCATCCTAATGACCCAGTTTTGTCACCTCATGTCCCAGTTTTAAACTCGTCTGAGTTTTCAAGGAAATAAACATGATTGCCAAGTTTCGTAAAGATGGAGCAAAGATTTAGCATCTGGAGTGTAATCAAGATGTGTCTTCAAGTTGGCCTAGTGAACGAGTTTTTGACCCAACCTAACCCAATCTTTAACCTGTCCAAGATTTTATAGAGTCAAAAATTCTGACCAATTTTAATTAAGACTTGACCAAACATATGGCTTCTTGTGTGTAAAGAAGCATTTTATTTTCATTTTACATAGTGACCTAGCATTGATGCCTAATTACCCAGTTTAAAACTCATCGAAAATTTCATAAAAACAAACATTCTGACAAAGTGAAGATTAAAGCAAAAAGTGGCCTCTACAGTGTAAACACGTTTTTAAGCTTTCGACCTAGGGACCAAGTTTTCTATCTAAAATGACCAAGATTAAAAACTGTTCAAGACTGATAACAAACAATCTGACTAAATTTAATAAAGATTGAATAAAAAATGTGTCCCCTAGAAAGTAAACAAGCTTTTCTGTGGTTTGACCTGGTCATCTAAATATGGACCCAACGTACCAAGATAAAAAAAGATTTTATAGAGACAAATATTTTGACAAAGTTTCATGCACATCAAATGAACAAAATTATGAGCTAGTTTTTGATACTATACAACGCAGTTTTCAACTTGGCATAGGAATCATCAAGATAATAATTCTGACCAAGTTTCATAAAGAAAGTGACATAGATATGATCTCTAGGATGTCAACTAGATTTCCTATGATTTGACCTGATGACCTAGTTTTTGACACCAAATGACCCAGTTTAGAACTGGGTGTAGAGTTTATAGGGTAAGCATTCGGTGCAAATTTATATCAAACCAAAGCTGAAACGAAACCTCTATAGGTGGATGAAAGGGTAAACAAAAAAAGGTCTTTGAAGGGGCCATAACACTGGAACCTCTGATGGGATCTTCCCAGTTTTCGAGAAAAAGAACCGTGATATTATACCAGTACAAGTTGTGTGCAAGTTTGATTAAAATTGATTACAAAATGTGGTCTCTATCGTGTTCACAATCAAAAATGGCAAATTTTGGTCTTATTGAGGGACATGATTGGATTTGGCTAGAGTCCAACAATAACCGAGATATTATGCCAATACAAGTTTTATGCAAGTTTAATAAAAATTGATTGGGAAAAGTGGTCTCTACCGTGTTCACAAGCGAAACTAACAAAAAATGGCCCTTTAAGGGGCCATAACATTGCAACACATTGATGGGATATAGCCAGTTTCCGAAAGAAACCGAGGTATTTTACCAATACAAATTGTGTCCAAGTCTGTTTAAAATTGATCTCTGTCGTGTTCACAAGAAATTGTGAACAGACGACAGACCGGCACTATGAGACAGATGAGCTAAGAACTCATGACTGTTAATGTAACCATCATTATTGTAGCAAAAGGATAATAAATGATATTCTGGAATCAGAAACTTAATATTGTAAATTAACATGTTTTATGTTATATATCATAGTTAATAAAATATTATAAATGTGCATGATAATAACAGGTAAACCTTTCTCAACAATTATATACCCTACGAAAATACTCTTATTCTTTAAACACATTTGCCGTGTAGGTGTATAATCTTTTGTAAAATCTGACTTAATAATCTTATATTACGGAACATTACTCAGTCAACATGGAAAAATGATTTAAAATAGAATATATATTCCACCTCTTCGAACAAGCTTTGTCTCAGTGAAAGTTTTCCACTGAATTCGCACATACATTGTATCTGCATAATATTTCTTCTTTATGAATATGAATTACTAATTGGACGGTTTACATCTGTATTGTTTTTATGGTTGTTTGAGAAAATTGCATGTAAGAGGTCGTCGTGGTCGAGTGGTTATGACCGTTGACTTAGAATCACTTGCCCCACAACGCAATTCAAAACCTAACTTGCTTGTAGAATTTGTTCATGTGAGAAAAACATCTTGTTAGTTAACATTGTACGAGGTGGGTGGTTCTACCAAGGTGTGAGTCCGTGACTGAAAGAATGTCCAGAAGGCTACATAGGATGATCCTCCACCATCAAAAGCTAAAATGTTACCAAATGACCTACAACAGTGTCGGTCTGACACTACGTCTAATAAAGAAAATAAGCAACAACAAAAGGCGGCCGTATACTAGTATGCGACGTTACTCACAAAGATTGATTAGGAATTTTCATACAAAACGGTCTGTATTTCTTTAAAGTTTACATGTGTGACATATGGCTTCTTTAACATTGGATTTTCCCCTAAGATCTTTAGAATCATTACATGTATATGTTTTTGTAAAACATCTACTTTCACTTTAGAATCATATGTTATATTAATTAAACGTTGACTTGTCAAAGAGTTATACAAGCACTAGTTTTGCATGAAATGCATTTACTGCATTTGCAATGTTTTTCTCATTTCAATAATAAATGTTATATTTTGCAATTATTAATACTGAAAATGTTCGTCTGCGAAGTAAACTGTACTAAGATTGACCTTGATCTTTGACCTGGCAATGTCTCACAGGGTTCAATATAGTATTTCTCGATTTGACATAGTGTTAAGCATTGTTGCCAGGAGTGAGTTAACTATCAAAAGGTCACTGTTTGAAAGTACATAGACAGACTATAAAAAATAGGTCAACGTGGAGTAGAAATCACTTTATCACATTATATATAAATTTTGATCTTTAAGCCATCAAGATTTAATGTTAAAATCAATTCATGACTATAAATATAAAAAAAACAAGGGTATATAGTGGTTTACTGTGTGTCAAGAAAACACTCATTTGACATTTGATCTCATCCTGTACAAAAGATAACAGTGACTCATCGTTAAATTCATGTCTGGTCCTTATGATCACTTGTTTCCAGTATCTAAGCACTAACACGAGTGCAACCAAGCAAGCACATAAATCGTATAAGTGGTTAATACTAAGGAATGTATTTTTTTTATCCCGCAGGTACTTCTCAGACTGAATAACTCTGTTTCAAATGCAATTCCCAATCTTCAACAAGAGCTTGACGAGTATAAAAACAACCCTCTTGATCCAGAGGCTGAGGAAAAAGTAGAAGAAGAAATAGAAAAGTTGCAAGAAATGGAGAAAAACCTCGAAATGGAAGTACAGACTGTAAAGAAGGATTTTGAAGATTTTAAGGGAAATGTTAAAGAAGTAAAGGAAGATGTTGCTGCTGCACATAGAAAAATTGATGAAGAGTTGAAAGTGCGAAGAAAAACAGGTGGGAATTTACCTTTAGCCTTTTTAATACACGCGTAACGTGTTCGATATGTACAAAAAAACTAACTGTTAGAAATTATAAATCATTAAAATGCTGCAGAAGGTGGTTTAAAACTTACTTTCACATTTGTTTAAGTGCATATATTTCTGCGAATGAATTAACCAAATTTATATCATTCAGTATTGGTTATTTTCATTGTTGTTACTTGGTAGAAAATTTGGTAATTAGCCATTCAGAAGTGTTATTTTCATATAAAATATAATTAGAATGTGATGCAAAATACAGTATAAGATACCTTCTGAGAAAATGTTCAGATTTCTAAGTATCGTTTCACCGTTAGCTCCCATCCCCTTCCCTACATTCTGTCCTTTTTGCAACTTTATTAATGTAATCACATAAGGATTTCATCCTTTCCCTATAATGCGGGGCAGACTACTTCGGAATCAATAATTTTACATAATCACGCGATATATCACCTGTTTATAGAAAGGACATAGGTTAGGCCAACATTCTCCCCATACCTCTCATGTTGTATTCATTTTAAAAGGGGTTCAAATGAAACTTTGTACATATGATTCCTCTGAAGTGCAATTGTGCATGTTTTTAGATGGAGAAAAACTACGGGATCCCAGGCCCTTATTCCCTTATAGATTTGCCGTACCTGTTTTAACAATTCCTGGTGTGACCAAAGAAAATGGTGCCTATGCTCTTTCTCTGTTTTTCTTTTTTCTTTTTTTTTTGTTCTTCTAAAACTTTATAGTAGGTTACATAATATATTATAATCACCAGGAAGAGTAAATGTTACCCGGAGAAGCAAATAAGCAAATATTTTAGACACGTATGCACCTATCCTCTCTCAAGTTTGCGTCGTACACTACATGATGTAGATAAAAATGAAACTTTATATTCACGATCATCATTGAATGAAGAAATTACTGCATGATCACCATTGAATGAAGAAATTACTGACGTAAAGGCCTAGATTTTGGCAGTGGGCCAAGAGATTTCTGCCTTCACCAGCACAGTTGGGGGCTAATGAACATCACAGTATGGTTCCAATAAACAAGGTTCATTGTTTATTAGAGAGTCAGTCTACATGTACCTTACAAGTGAATCAATTAGTGAAAAGGGGAAAGGGTAATTTATTTTAAATTAATGAATAATTGATAACTTTTAAAGTTATACTGGTTCTTTTTGCATTTCTATGTAAAGAAAAATATTTGTTGATCAAACACAATAATAAAATAATCAGAAACTTATTTTCACCAAAATGAAATAATGAGAAACTTACTTAAAGAAATATGCAAGTACGTTTTCAAATTATGTCTGGAGAATTGTGATATTTCAGTAAAATGTGAGTTTCACGCATCTAAAGCTTGCAGAATACTGTAAATAACATTTGTATAAAATTGAAAACAGAATGTGCATTTCAAAGTTACAAACCAAAGCATAAAAATGTCACTTTTGGCAACATACTGAAAATGAAAATTGAGTATAGATGGTGCACAATAATTTTATATTCAAATAATGTGGATTACATGAATAAAAAACAATTAATTTCTAATTCGAATAATAATGTTTGTCAGCTCAAAGAACTCATGAAGTTTTCACTATACTTGTGTTTTATTATCATTATTATTTTCAATATTATTACAGTATCTTTTTTCATCCTAGGCCTATATGTAATATAATAATAATAATTATTATTACCATTATTATGATTATGTTTATTATTATGATTATTTTTATTATTATCATTATTATAACATTAAAGTAATAGTTATTATCATCTATATAATATCAAAATGATAATAATTATTATTATTATCATTCCACATTCACTGAAGAAAAATTAATTTCTTTCAACTCCACTGCACACAACTTCATGGTCTAGTTGGGGTCCCTGCTAAGCTAATTGCACTCTAATCAGTTATTGTTATATAATCGCTGATTAGCAGCAGATAAGATTGGAGTTGTATACTGGATTGGGGATGGGGGCCACTTATATAGTAGTGAATCTAGGCCTTTAATTGAAAAGCGTAGACGTTTTCCATATTCCTACTTCTTCACTCCAATCGCAACCAAAGAAAGTAATTCTTTTCACATATTGAAATTTTGTCAATGCTGTCAAAGAAGTGAGTTTGTACATGTCATATAGTCGTATATGCTTTTTGAATGAACATATGTGGGGCCCATTTACTCATGTCAACATGTTTGTAGCGAACATTGTTTTCGCAGTTCTGTTTTTCTTGAGAAGGTGGGAAAATATTTTTTCTTTTCTTTTTTGGTGGGGAGGGATGTTTTCTTCCGTTGCAAGCGGTGTTTGGTGGTAATAATCACATTTAGTGACACATTTGAATTAAAACTGTAGTAAACTGGGTTGAAAAGTTTAAACATAAAGAAAAACAGCCAATTTTAAAAAGTCGTGTAGATAAAGGTCAAATCACGGGTGAATAGCTAAAAGGAAATTAAGACAGGTAAAACAATAGACAACATAAAAGTAGAGTAAGTTCCAGTTTTATTTGGAAAGAAACTATTTTTTTTTAAATAAAGATATTACCAAGCTTTGCCAGTCGGAGGTCAACCATTTTAGCTCAGTTATTCTAAGTATAGGTAAAGCTATGTGACCCAACCATGCGTCGGCGACGGCGTGTGCGTCGGCGTCTGAACTGGAGTTCCGATTTGGTAAACTTTTTGTATCTAAGTTGGTATCTCAGTAACCGCTGGTGGGAATGACTTGAAACATCGCACACTTATTCAGTGATAAACTAACTAACACTGCACAGATTCCATAATCTGTTTTGCTTTTCGTAGAAGGTTACGTCCCTTTCTGACATAGCAATGTTTGACATAGCAATTATTGTATGCCAGCTGCTATCTCAGTATCATTTGATGTGAATAGATTAAATCTACACACACTTGTTCAATTTCATGATCTGACATACAGCGCACATATTCCATAACTCTTTTTGTATTACCACAAAATTATGTCCCCTTTTGGACATAACAGTGTTTTGTTTTGTTTTTGTTTGTAAGCTAGTATCTCAGTACCCACTGACGGGAATGGATCGAAACCTCTCACACTTGACAACTGTCATTATTTGACATACTATGCACAGGACCCATAGCTTTACTTAGCAATTTTACAAAATTGCAACTAAAAATATGAATTCGTTCATTTCCATGATAACCGAGGTCACATTAAATTTGATTTAATTTTTGAATTTGTTTTATATTACAGTCTTGAAATTATAAGTCCAGTTACTATTCTAGTTGACAAATAGATTCAACATAGCAATGTAGTATTTAGAAGGTTAGGATAAGGGTCTGATCATCAATCAGATGTGCCTATGGTAACTTTGGAAAGTATATGGTATCTTGTATTACCTAACTTTTTATGGCAAACCTAGATTTCTACCTTAAATGTTGGCTATGAAAATTGCGAAAACACGTTTACGTCAAATGTCAGTGATTTCCTTTCAGTAATACCATGTCAATTTCCGTTTTATAAGAATGTCAACATTGTCTGTTGAAAATGAAAACAGATGACAAATAACAATGGAAAACATCAAATTGGCTTGCTACATTTTGTATTATCGATAGGTTTAATTAAGATATTATACAAAAACAGTTAAAATCATAATTCACACAAAGCCGCATAATTTCGTTCTACTTAAAACAGAAAGCCAAAAACACTAGATGTAAAATTACATTTGTAAGTAACATTTATTGGTGATCCATGTAGATAAGTTTAGTAATGTAAAGTTGTCCATAAAATCAATCAGTTTCAACATGTCTCAAAACCAATTCCTGTGTCAAATCACTAACAACACTTAATCAAGCGTATGGAACATGGTCAGAAATTTTGTATTTAAAATAATTAGGCCATCATCAGGTTTCACAAACTAAATCACTAGATTAAGACGTAAAGAGACCAGTTAACGTGGTCTATTTGAAACATAGTCTTATGTTCAAATGTGCGTTACATTTTAACATAAATGAAACCTAACTATGTTGTAAGCAATCAACAACTGCAGATTTTTGTATATGCAAAGTTTAATCCAAATATTGTGTTATAACATATTGTATATATAGTACAATATTGGTAATACATCATGGACAGAACTAAGGTAAATTTGTTATGCTGCAGTAGAGAAAATTAGTCGCGTTCAAACAGGAGGCTTTGTATTGTGTGGTAGTACTTCATTTGAAGCTGTTTATTTAGGGTCAAATTCTAGGTCAATAGCTCAAATTATAGAAAAAAGTTCACTTGTTATAATAACATATTTGAGGCTATATTATCTACCTTGCCTGTATAAAGCCTAGTAAGAAATTTATTTCTTTATGAAGCCAGTTTCAATTGGAAACGTGTCCCTCTATCATCATAATGAATGCGCACTATGATTTAATTTGTCATAGCACATATATTCAAGGTCAAACAGTCAGGAACAAGTGAGTACCATCAAGACCCTCTACTTGCAATTATTTCAACAACAACTCGTTATAATATGTGTCTTGGTTTTGTTAAAAAGTTCAAAGTGCACTTTTTGTAATAAAAATGTAACACTTCAATAAGATATAAATAATTCTAAATATCAGAATACCAAGTTAACTTACATTAAATGGTTTATAAATTATATATATATATATAATATTAAGAATTTAGGTTTAAATTACATGGTATCAATAACGATAATGCTTACATAAGTCGAACAATTTTTCTTCCATGCAGCAAGAGAATCCCCGAGCATATTCCGAAGACTATTCACGAAGATACTTATGCCCAAAATAAAGAAAGGTAATGTAACATTTGAGATAGCAGTCACCTAAGATATTGACTTGACATACTGGACCTTGTTCATGATTTTCTTGTGCTTTCGTTGGTTGAAAAAGAATAATTGACGGGTTGAATTAAATGTGTATCAAGTTGTTCTGGCAAAACTTTCCTTTCTTGATTCTTTTGAACCTAGATTCTTATTGTATACTGAACATTTTGTTTATATATTCGAGACTATACTTGCAAAATGGTTTTCAGTAAATGCCGGGTCAGGTGTCTAGTCAATATCTAAGGTGACTTATACATGTAAGTAATATATCCTCATGCCAGTCCTTACGCTAGAAGTTTTCTTTCTGATTGAAATGTTTGACAAAAGTGGAAAAAGTTTAATCGGCAAAATAATAGGTATATAATTTAAGTCACTGATAAATTATATTGACAATGTATCTGTTAGGTAAACATTTTCAACACATTTCGTTTTTGCTACGCTACGGACAGTTGTGTCTTTATTATTCATATTGATATCAAGAATAGTATTAAAATCTTTCCAGATTATTAATATTTCATAATCATTAGTTGCTTTGAGCTGTTTCAGAATGTTAAAAAATTCTACTTTCTCACTTTTTGGACTAAATATATCAATTATAACCTAATTTTGTTTCGTTTACGACTAGTGTCAAACATTTCAAATGGACCTTCACTCTTCTGTTTTATTTATTTCTTATACATTAGAATGCATTCATTATGTTTTTTTCAGCGTAATTATAAAATTGTAGTTTATAATAAAATTGAAAATAAACCTGATAAGAGAGATGATTTTTGTACCCCTGAACAACGACGTTGTAAGTGAGGTATACTGGTTTCAGGTTATCTGTCTGTCTGTCTGTCTGTAGACACAATGTTGTGCGCACCGACTGTCCTCATTTCTCATCGTATGCGCGCCTAATCTTCCGAACTCTTGCATACGATTTCATAAAACCAGCACCAACCCTAGTTGTGCATGGTGCATGTTACGTTCTTTCAGATAAATATTTTTCAGGGTTATGGGACTTTGTATTTTATTACTATACTATATACATACAGTTGATATACATACAGTCCGCATAATATGCAATCTTATATAGGTCAAATTGCCATGTGTACTGACAGTGTGTGCGGCGGTACATTCTTCACCTTCAATGATAGCTCTAATTATTTTATTATTGTCTTATTTACATTGGAATATAACCCGGGAAACGTGATATGAGATATATATTTCTTAAGAGATAATTTTGTTCTTGAAGATTCTTTTTACAATTCTATAAATTTCCAACACACTTTTTCAGCAGGTCTACCGATATCAAAATCTTGAAAATTATCTTGCTTTATATTATGCTGTTAACTTAAATGAAAGCTTGAAAGTGTTATTCAAAGACCTGCATATATGCTGAGGACGTATTCAAGTATGTCAATGTATCAGACAAACCTGAAATAATTATGATGAAGATGGAGATGTGTCTAAAGATGTTACTATCATTCCGGAAGTGCTATATTTCAAACACGCCATGGTTTGATTTCAAAACATCTTGCGTACTATCATAGACCTTCAAAATGTGCAAGTCCTGAAACGAATATTTTTTGCACCTTTTGAAGTAAACTACTGTTTATGGCGTATAAGAGTGACGTATCATACGTCACGTAAAAGTGACAGAAGGTGTCCAACTAACAAATGTTGAAAATGTCAATGTCACCAAAACTGTATTTCATTTCAAGAACGTCTTATTTTGAGCGCTCGGAAACGTTACAAACCAAATTTTAATACATCATCATCAGATATGATGATATTACTTTTCTTTTCAATAAATAATTTTGCGTGTTCAGATTCATGTAATAGGGCCAGTGAAAGTTCCAATATTTCATTATAAATATGATTATATCACTGACTTTTTTTTGGTATAATTATTTAATTTGAACTGTTGTATTCGGGGCTGGAATAGAAACCCGTATATCATCATTAAATGAAATGTGATGATGTCATATTTCATTGTCATCATTACTTCACGTCTACAGTTTCGGGTACCGTGGCTGATATGATGATATTCAAATTTTCTTGCGATCAATGTTTCACGTGTACATTTTCCAGTACTGAGGGTCCTTCATATGTTCATTAGTTGTAATTAAGTCAAAGTTCGTCAGCATCAATAATTCATATCTCATTGTCTTCTGTTTTGCAGTGACATTTTGTGAAACACAGGGGTAGATTTAAATTGTTTTTATTTTTTGAACTGTTACTTTTGATACATGTCCTATTTTGTGATTTCAGTGGTGTGAGTGATGCTGAATCTTCTTTAGAATGCTTAAATCTTTACCACACATGTAATGTAATAAAATGTACATGTATTAGCGTTTCATGGCTCATTTACGCTTCCGTAGAATAAACATCCATTACATGAAATTCATTTTAAAAATAAATCTGAAATGCCTGGGTCTGCAACTCTCAAATACGGAAACATCTTGCATCCGAGCTTAAACTGAAACTCAGACAGCATCGAAAAGGACCTTTTGAGCGATTTGACGAAGTTCCAAAAATCTTTATGTACCCTTTCTCCGTTACAGATCCCTGTTTGATTTGTGTTTATTCCGAGTTCAAATATTTTTGCATAGATGAAAAGCTGACATGTCGTGTTGAGGCCCAGGTATTTTCAAATCGTTAGAAAATGCTGAAAATTGACTCCACATTAGCAAAACTTGTTCGCGCACATACACTTGACTTGGTGACACCTATGCGTGATCCCTGACTATCGGCCAATGTAAAGGCGAATTTCGGTTTCTTAACGTAGTTCGAATGGCGGCCTTTTCCGTGTTGTCAAAAACATAAATTTGCCTGGCGGGTTTGCATGAAAATGTACCCGGTGTCCTAGGATATTGAGAAATTCAATATAGTCGTTATTTAGTATTTATATTTACATTAGGTGTATTTATACTTTCGATTTCTTCAAAAAATATTCTTTGTGAGGAAATTTCTATTGAACAAGTAATGTTTAAAATCATATAGCTCAAATGAAAATGACTTATTGGTACGCAATAAAATTATATGCCTGTGCGTTTTTTTGTTTGTTTTTTCTTCTTTTTTTTGGGTGGGGGGTTGTTTTTTTTTTTTTTTTTTTTTTTTTTTTTTTATGTATTTCTTCTTATTATATTTGCTATTTTGTCTATAAAAGGTACTTGTCTTACAAGCGTACTATTGAAGTATCACGTCCTCGTTCAACGCTCATGGATTCGTCCAATCACCTTTCAGCTATCGTACTTTCGTGGCATCACTACTGAGGCATCGTGGGTACCTGGTGTAACAAAGATAGCACGATGCCCTTGCGCCACACGATAAATAATATTACAAATTTACTCCCAATATCATCCTTTGTATCAACAATTTTTAAAACTATGGTGACATATTTCTGCCACGAGATAGCTAGGTTTCTAAACATTATCTTGATAAAGCGAAGTTTTCTTAAAAAGATTATCTACGATACGTTCTGGACAGTACCTTTAGCAGATAAAACTGCTGTTCTAAAAAATCTTAATGCAGTAAACTTTTTCGATCCATAACCGGTAGAAAATTTCACTGCTTTAAATAAGACCGTTATGTTTTCAAATAATTAAAAGTTGTATTTATTATTGTCTTATTAAATAGT
>NW_026462477.1:0-69240 GCF_021730395.1 Mercenaria mercenaria
GAAAATTAAATTTTTAAATATTTTTTACACGCAAATCCTGTGTACCCGTCGCCTAAATTACGCGTAAAAAATTCTTACTTAAAATTTACTGTTTACCTGTTGTTTGTTTACCATTGTGTGTAGACGTCTGTATGTTTCCGGATCACCATCGCTACTGTTTTTCCTATGGTGGCGTCTTTCTAGTGCATGCTTTCTCGGTCCGGGCGTTGTTTATGCCACCATAGGTCCCTACTACATAAATATTAACTTCTGGCCTAATTTTAAATAAATAAAATGTAATTTATTATTTACTTTATCATGATTTATTCTCTTTGTAATACAAGAAAAGTCTCAGTATCTATAAGGATTACAGACCTCTAGCGCCTTTGCACGGGTTGTCTGGAGGCAAGTACCGGGAAATCTAGACTCGGGTCTAGGAGGTCGGGTTTTACCGGACCCCTGCCACCTATTTTGATTGAAGGGCTTGTCGGGCTAACAGTAAAAACTATTCCCCGAGGTTCATAGAGCAGAGTGCAAATAGTTTGACTACTAACATTCAGGAAGGTTTACTTCACTGCAGTAAAAAGTAGTTTTCACATTTTATTCGGGTTTTGTTTTTAAATTTTGTACAATATATTATTAAAATATACCAAGTCAAATGCAAAAACAATCAAACAGTGGTTATATTTTATTTGGGAAAGAGTGTAATAATTATTTTATGTTAAGCAATCTGAAACAGAAAAAAAATAATTGACTAACTTAACGATCATAACCTCGCTTTTATGCGCGACAATATTCGAGAAACAGTCCGTCCGAAACTATGTTAAAGACAAAATTTTAGGTATGAAAGACAAGAAAAGTAAAAATGATGACGCACATAAATAATTATACAGTTTTTTTAAAAAAAAAGAAGCAAATATACACACTTAATTCTCCCGTTTTGAAAATATCTTGTATGATTTCAGGATTGTGACTGTGACAATAATCCCAGCATTAATTAAGGCGCCCTCCTCCCCTTCTTAGTCTTTGTAAAGTGTAAGAAATTCAAGTTTAGTGTAATAGTTTTTCATATTCTCTACAAAACATCAAAAATTGTCTGGTAAATGTCCCGAAAAATTTAAGTGCTTGTCAGAAATGGGTTATTTGAGACAACAAACCTGCATATCCAGAAGCAAATAAAGGCCCAATACGGGTCATAATATGGAAAGTGTCATATTGACCATGACCACAACCTGGTAAAAACAAAAAGTTTTACAGTTTCATCAAGCACACAAAAAAGAAATTGTCGGCATTGCCCCCTTAAATCAGAGGGTCTTACCTACACAGACCCCATCCAAAAGGCTACTATCTTAAAACAAACAATTTGAATCTGTTATTCCCTCCCAGCCCTTAGTCTGAAGCATATATGTTCCAACGTCCTCTCACCCCCAGTCTCCATGATGAATAAGATCCAGGTCACCACTGAAGGTGTGGAAAAACTGCTCTATGGCCTATCCCACATAAAGCCTCAGGCCCTGATTGAATTATCCCACGCATCCTAAAAGAACTCCCCATGATTGCCCGGTACTTGCCCATATATACGTTATCTCTCGAATCGGGCCCTAGTACCCAGTGATTGGAAAAAAGCCCCGTACCCCCGTATTTAAAAAGGCCCCAAGTCTAAACTAGTAACTACGCCCAATTTCCCTAACTGCATTGCTTCCAAACTCCTGAACATTGTTGTTTCCAATCTTATGACCTATTTTGACAAGCAAAAGCTATTTAGCCAGTTCCAGCACGGCTTTAGATCAGGTCACAGTTGTGAGACTCAGCTCATTAATTTCCTCGGGAACTTTACAATAACACTGAACAGGTCAAAAAAAACAGATGTTATTGTCATGGACTTCTCCAAGGCGTTTGACAAGGTCGATCACATTAGACTAATTTATAAACTACAAAGCCTTGGTGTCAACCCACAAATTACCCAAATGGGTCAAATCTTTCCTGTCCAACCGCTCCCAGAAGTCGCTGTTGATGGTCATTTTTCCAGTGACTTTCCCGTACGTCTGGAGTTCCCCAGGGGTCGTTCTTGGGCATGTCTCTTCCTGGTTTTATATCAATGACTTTCCAGATTCCGTCAAATGTAACGCAAGAATGTTTGCAGATGACACCATAATATACCTTACCATCAACTCCATTTCGATAGTATATCTCTGCAACAAGACCTGATTAGCTTAGAAACCTGGGAGAAGACTGGCCCTGGAGTTCAACCCGGACAAGTGTGAAGTCCTTAGAATTTTTAGAAAGAAAAAATCCTGTAGTCTACCCTACAAACTTCACAACATAGAGTTTAAAAACTTGTGAGGCAGTAAATACTTAGGCATAACCATTTCCAAAGATCTAAACTGGTCCAAAAAACTTGACAGTATCACTTCCAAAACAACTTCCACTCTTCGCTTCATACAACGAAATGTCAAAACTGATAATAAAAAAGGGCAAAATTGCTGCCTATAACACCTATGTCCGCCCTCAACTTGAGTACTGTTCAAGCGGGCTGGGATCCTTGGCAAAAACCCTCACTAGCAAAGTCGAAAATGTCCAAAGGTCAGCTGCTAGGTTCGTCATGTATGACTACAGTTACACCAGTAGTGTTACACAAAAAGCTGGGAAAAACCCTTTGAATGGAATACACTCCAAATAAAGGTTACACAATTCATTAGTAATGTTTTATAAAATAAGGACCCAACAGTTGCAGTCGACCAATCTCATCTTATTCCAACTAGAAACCCAAATTACTTAATCCCCATGTCTCACCTCAGTACTTTTCTAACTCCTACTTCCTAGGACCATCCCACTCTGGAACTCCCTACCAACTCATGTTAAATCTAGCCCCAGTCTCAGTATTTTTTAGAGAGAGGCTGGCGGTGGTCAGTATGTAATTCTGTTGCCTCTGTCCCATTTTAACTGTTTGCATACTGCTTTTTTAGCTTTTATTTCTTTTAACATTGTAACATATTTAGTTCTTTAACAACTGTTTCTCTGACAGCGCCGCCCAGTGATAGTCGGAAATCGACGGTTGGGTGAAAGATGTAGATGTAGATGTAGATGTAGATAAATCCCTAAGCTCCTCTTCACTAATTATCCGTTTAAAAAGTGACACAAATGACAGTAACGCTGTGATCGCGGCGGGATTTTGACCTGAGGCGCTCGGCTGCGCATGTAAACGCGAGATTATGTCTAGTTGCCATTCTGTGTATTGTATTAATACGTTAATTGCAGAGTGGTAAAAGAAAATGTTGAATAGAATTGCTATTATAAAACTCATTAAAAATTGCAGTGATTCGCTTGCAATATGGCTGTCTTCATCAAGTGAATAAATTTTAGTCACAATGATTAATGTAACTTTTCTACGGAATCTGACCTTTTTGTATCAGGATAGACAAAATTTATAATAATAATAATGATAATTATAATAATAAAGAAAAAACAGAAGTGATAGGATCGAACGCATGTCTCCAGCGTTTTTGTATTGACATAGCAAAGCAGGCGGTGCATACTCATATTAAAATGAAGTAAAATACAGATTACAATCTTTGTAGTATAACTGATACTTTATAAATTCAAAGTCAGGGTATCTTTTCACCTTTAAAGATGAGCTTATAAGCATGAAGTCACTAATTAGTAACATTTGAAAACATGAAATCCTGGTTAGAGCATCTATAAAAATTTTAAAAATTCATTGCCATTTTTAGAACGATGGAGCATCCCTCTATTTCTTTTGTAGGTATTTAAATACTTCTTCGCCTTTATGATTGTATATTTACTGATTATTTGTACGTTTTATTTTTTGAGTTCAAGTTTAATTTCAGAATAGTGTAATTTACTGTATAAGTTTAAAAACAATAATGATGTATGTTATTTCACTAACCCGACAACCGACTGGATACATTGTTTTACATTCTTATTTTTTTGTTTTTCTTTATTTCTGTAACTCTTTAGCTCTCATTAAATCATATATTTTGAAGAATAATTTAATACTTGACAAATCTTTCATATGACCTAATTTTATGGTTAGGAAACCTTGATTTCTTAGTACAGGTTTGTATTTATTTACAAAATATCTACCCACAGCATCCATTGATAAACTTATTATAACCTATTAGAGGATAATTATTTTCTTATGTTCAGGTCAAAATAGCTTTCACCAACAGAATACCATAAAATTTCGTAAGCATAAAAATAGTTAATATGTTGTGTATTTTTGAATGATAGTTGAAAAGTTAAATAAACTTTTCATTTCATTTACGATTATCCAAAAAATAATTGATTGCGTAACTACATTTTAAATAAATAACTTGCGGGAGTACGACAATAGAAAATACACAGACTTTATTCCGTTGACTTCTCCCGAACTAAAAACGGGTTAATTACACCTGTTATGACATGCCTAGAGGTGTGACTTACTTTTTGTCTTTTGAACCTGATTGGCTGAAATAGACAACCTTATAAGCAGGGGAGTGGCATGATATATCGGGTCAATCATAAGTATAGCTATTGTGCGTAAGTATTTTACATCGCAGTCATTGTCTTACCCATTATTTTTCCGGCGTTTTCGTTAGTTAACGTAATATTTGTCCCTGTATTACTAAAAAAAATACTAGTATAGTAGTTAACCGATGAAGGGGTTTAAAGTGTCAGTCTTCCACGCATGTTTTCTCGGGTTCGAAATCAACTCAAATACATTTTAAAAAACTGTAATGTGATATTAAACAATATTGCTTTTACACTTACATTATTTTATGAACATATTTCACAAATTTTAATGATTTCTCTTGTAGTATTTATTTTCTGGAAAAGCTGGTGACCAGTAATTTGTCAGTAAAGACGCTTTTTAATCGACATTATCTACAACGGTTAACTGGATAACAGTAGTGATAACAGGCGTATTTCACTCAATAAATGAAGTATAAATTTGATCGGAAATGTGAGAATTTTCCTGTCTATTAATTTTACAGATAAAGTTTGAAAAAAGCAAGAAGTAAGTAAGTAAGTAAGTAATTCTTTTATTATAGTGACCTGTGCATAATGTTACATGACAATACAAAACTATACTATACAATAATTACACCCGGCCCAATGAGCCTATAAGTCACTTTCAAACAAAATATTATTATAATTTCACATGATAAAATTTGGAATAAAGACATCATTATATTTTGACAAACTTTAGCACATATATATCCAAAGACAAAATAATACAAAAATAATCAACAACTGTGCGCATTCGAAGGGCATTGGTGATTAGATACCAAATGATACAGAAAATTGGAGATAGTGAAAGTTGTTCACTCCATAGATGCAAAATAACTACCTGTACAATGATGTTTTCCTTTTAATATGCTTTTTACAAGATACTTTGCCACTTTTCTTGGGCTATTACTATTAAATGCCTTAGTTTAAAATTCTGAGACATCGCATTATATTGATCAGGAGCTATCGTAAAAACTTCTTCTCAAATTCTACAATTGAAAGGGCAGACAACAAGAAAATGTGTTTCATCTTCGATCATATTTGTATCACAAAGTTACATAGTCTCTGGTCTGGGGCTTCACCCACATAGCGTCAGTTTCTACTCGCAGGGTAAAATAACCACACCTGAATTGTGCCAGTAAGGGAACGGTCATTTTTCTGTAGTTTTAAATTTTTCAAGTAGTGTTCAGTATTAAATGCGTCTTTAAAAGTAGTGTATGTCCGCAGTTTAGACACATTTCTTACGCCGCGTAAACCATAAATTTGAGTAGAATTGTCCAAACCTGCTTTCGCTGATTCTTGCTGTAAAGGGTTTTTTCTGTCAAAATGATCTGATAATCTCAATTTGGACAAAATTACCTCGCTTTTTCACTACACCAGTTATTGGCACATCTTTTAATCCATATTGAATACCTTTTTTAACAAACGATTATCGTCTAAGCATATAAGTCTGTTCCAATATCTTAACATAGTAATCCATAATGCTTGATTAAAAGTTGCAATTATGTATATGTACATACGTAGAATTTAGTAGCCAGAGATCAGTTATTTTGCTAATATGTTTATATGTGTTTACTTGGATATACGGGTATTCAATATTGTCTGAAATTGTATTTATTGTGTAATCTTATATTATATATGGAGGATATTATATAAATAATACGGTAAGACGTAAGTCTCGAATTCTAATCAAGGCAGGTAAAGGTTTTGACCACACAGCTACCTGCAGATGCAGTATATTATATAAGTTCTATCGCTGTATTACGGAATACGGTTAATGCCACATAAAAGGGCGACACATTACAATAAACGCGACCACACAAAACGACACACGAAATTGCAACGCGACGGACAACAATGTACAACGGCACACGACGTTTTAACATTTGAATCTCTCATTGTCGCGCTAGGGTTTGGCAAAAAATGTTACAGAAAAAAATTGAGTGTTGCGACACACGACAATGAACAACGACACTCGACATTATATTGCACAAATGAGCGGAATTGTCGCATGTCGAAGTAATTTTATTGAGGGCGACACACGACAATCAACGCGGCACACGACACGACGCATGACATTCAACGTGACGGTCGACAATGTAAGAAACACAGATTTTAACATTTGATTTTTGTGTTGCCCTGAAAACGCGATACACGGCATTAACCGCGACACACGACAATGTACAACGACACACAACATTAACCACGACACACGACATTCAATGCGACACACGACAAGGGGGATTCAAGATTGAAGATTCAAAGTTTAAAGTGGAATTATATTTTTTTTTCAAGTAAAAATCAAGCTTAAATAGATGTGTAGGGTAAAAAGGGTGGAGGAAATTATAGCTTTTAACCCAACATACCAAACTCTTCCTTGTTGCCAGTACAAAATAATAAGTTTCGAGATGACTTTTCATTTTTTTGGTGGGACAGTCTTTTTAAAAAACCCCCAAACTGCAAGCGGGAGTTGCTTCCCTTCTACTTCAGAAATTTCCATTTCAGGTAAGGGAGATCATTGTGCAGAAGATTGAAAAATATCTATTATTTTATCTGTCCGATTTCTTTTTTTTTAAAAGCATCATCTTCAAATCTAATGCGGCCCATTATCATTAATTTAACACTCTAATTGCACAGCAACCGAAAATTGCTTTTTTTAGAACACTCCACCCAAAACACACTATGTGCAGTATTAGATGCGCAAAAATGCCACTTTAACGGGCAACGACATCGCCCAGGAACGTCACATGTCGAGGTTAATTTAGGTCAGATGTTGTTAATATATTCCTTTTTTTTTTTCAAGTTTTTTAAAGGTATCTTAATAAAGTTATATGCATTTGTAGAACTATATGGAACTATTTTAAAAAAGTATGGCCAATTTCCCCAACCAACCCTAGGGTCGATCTGGCTCGAACATGGGTGCCATGATGTAAAAAAGAAAAAATTGCACGAAATTACACCTTTTTTTTCCCTACAAAAAAGGATTTTACATCAGCTAAGGCTCTAAAGAAACAAACTTTGGTAAATATAAATTATTTTATGGAAATAAATAGCTTAGGAAAGTTTTGTCCGTCTTTTACGATCTGCGACTTGCTATGGGACTGTTAAATGCTAATCTGTTTTCGAAAAAAAAATATTAATTTATTTTATTGTAAAAAGCGTTAAAGTACTGGTATTAAACTTACAATTCTTTTAATAAGTAGTTGAAAATATTTCTAATCGAATATGAAAAACAATTTTCTTCTCCGGGGGACGGACACGCCGTCGGGAACATTTTGCTGAACTTTGCCATTTTTTGGCTTAAAATATTAGCCGTAAATGAGGAAAAGTGCTTATAAAATATTTATTTATGGGTAAATAACTGCAAATAAAACTTGTTTTGATAGAAAGTGACAAAATCTGAAAATTTTATGACAAAAAGACAACTCTGTTCGTCCGTCTGTATGTAATTTAGGATTAAAAGCTGTATTTCCCGTACTTTTCCGCACGGAAAAGTCCGTGGTTTTCATTTTCCCAAAACGTGATCTCACAAAACTTACAAAGTGTCGCAGTTACAATACATATGTAGTTAAATGTCGACTTGAAAATAAAATGTTCAGTTAACAAAGTTCAGCTATGGTTTTATATCCAATAAATACTCCAATGGGGATCAATTCATTCAGTATTCAAAAAATAACAATAATCATCTTAAAAAAGTTATTTTTATTTCTGTTGTTTCTTCGAATTTGAAAGTTTTTAATTTGACATTATCAAAGGGGCCCGAATGGTCAATGCAACGGTAAACATTTTGATAGAAAGGGGGCGGGTAGCGGGGGGGGGGTGTTTTACACTTACATTCTTTATCTGTTTATTTTTTTGCGGAATTCAAGTTTATCACAATTTTCTAAATAAGGATAATGACTTTTTGCGCGGTACATTTTCGATATGAAAATGATCCAGCATGAAACATAAAAAAATTAAAATTTTTATATCAGGCATTTTCCTTTCAGTGTGTAGTTATAGTCCTTGAGTTGATTCATAATCTTACGAATTTAAAATTTTTGGTAACTACACTTTCATCCTTTTAAAAGGAAATGTCCCTTAAAGTTCCAAATTATAGCATAACATATATCTTCTATAGATTTTATGATACTAGGTATCACGTGAAATGTTTATTTTTTTATTCACAAAACAGCTCCGCCACGTGATATATTTATCCGTGTGCGTTTTTTATTATGGCATTGATGACCGAAAGCATTAATGTATATCACATCAGTTTCAGTAATTTTTATAATCCACCCTAATTAGGGGACACTCTCGAAATTAAGTTACGGTCTTGATTACCCAGGTGACCTATGTTTTATCATGACATAATATTACGCAATGATTTCCGGATATCACTTAAAATAGCAACCTCAGTGACATAGAGCCGCGACATGTCATTCAAGGGGGAAAAAAATTGTATATAACAACTATTTAATGTTGTGGTGGGAAAAATAGATTTCTGAAAAAAATATGAACTTTTAAACGTAAGGAACAAGTTTTATATTTGTAGGTGTGGGGAAAAAAAAAACTGGAAATGCTTGTTCTTTTCTGACGAAATTAAGAATAAAGCAGACTTTTCAAGTAAGATATGTTTAATTAACACACATGTCTTTAATCAAAGTATACTGTATGATAAATTCTTGAATGAAATTATCTTTATAATGACAAAACAATTCGTAATTTTGATGATAATTTTATGTAGGTTTTTTTATGGTTGAGGGTTCTTTTGCCACACGTTTAAAAAAACGAAAGCCCTATAAGTGATCGATCTAGGCCATTTTTAACTCTTCCCGGTTTAAGGAAAAAAATATCTCATGCGTTTTTATCTCCAGCGCATGATATCTGAACTCAAGGGCACGACTCTTATCTCGAGAGCGACATTTTATCTCGAGCGCGAGACTTTTAATTCGATGGCATCTTATGTCTCATTCGAGATGTGAACATCTTTTATTATAAACCCATTTTTCACGCCATGGTACCCGGATATTCCTAACTCTTTTTCAGCGACCCTAACTCGTGCCAACTGTCTGACAGAAAAACGATGCATGTAGTTAATTTCCTTGTCTTTTTTTCGTTTTTTTATGTGAGTATGCAATGTTAGCGTAAAACGTTTGATAGTCATAATATCCTGTATTGATAACATGTTTTGTGTACTAAATATTTCAATCGAATGTCACATTATGTGGCTGGAATTCATTAAAATGTACTCAAAAAGTCTTCAAAATGAACATGTTCTATGTTTCTAACTGTTTTAAAGTACCAGAAATTACAGTAAACCTTACTTATTAAATGTATTAGTTCCATAAATATCTCCCTTTGACAAAGTTTAAAAGTATCAAAGTTTGAAATCGATTTTTATAGCATAAAAATTGTATTGATTATGAGGTGGGTTTAAATTTTCGGATAATTCCTAACTGGTATAGGAAAAAAGTGCTGGATAAAAAACGAAATTAGAATGGATAAACACGTAACCAAACGAAAAAATGCTGTTCGTATGTGCTTTTTTATGGACTGCTGATGCTCAAAGTTCTTTGATCTACCCACCCCCGCAGGGATGTGGGATTCCTATGTCCAACTTATCCGACTCGTGATTTTTTGCCGGCGGACAAGCGCATTTTTCATTCTGTGTGTTCCCCGGAAAGCATACTTTTTCAGGTTTTAAAATGAGAAAACATAAAAAATCATTTAGATTGTGTGTTGCTTCAAGTGTATGGAGGGGGATAAAGATAATGGGTTTCTTTGACAAGGTCTCGCGCACACTGTAATCGGTGACTATGATAAAGTATCAGAGAAGATTTAGATACAAGAAGATTTTTTTAACGTCGGAAAAGTATAAAACATATAACACTTGCTTAAAGCTATTTTCCGACAAACACATGTAAATAAGCCCAACATAAGTAAAACAGCTGTAATAAAATGCAAATATGTAAAGAGCAAATAAGCATCTGACTCTAAGTAGAAAAAGAAACAAATCACAAATTTTCACATACATGTTACAGCGCATTAAAACTAAATAGCACATATGTATAGCAAATAAAACGGAAAAAGTAATTGACCACATACAGATTTAGCACATTTAAAGCAACATAAAAAAATAAGCTGACACTACACAAAAATAAGAAGAGTCACATTTTACAACATGCATTTTAAAAAAAAATAAAAGAAGAAACCATATACATGCTAAAGGGAACATAAGAACTACTTAAAGTAGTTGAAGAAAATTTTGCATCACAGCTATAGCAATTCTGTAACTAAACTAAAAGGAAAACAGGGTTACACACAGAGAACTAAAAAGACATTTAAAGACATCAGAAACGTAAAAAACTTATAAAAAGTATTATGACAATTTGTAAGTAGATTCCAACTGGTGGACAATAAGTCACTGTTAAAGGAAATATTTGACCCAGTAGTCAGCCCCAAATTTAAAATTTTAAAGCACACAGAGATCGCAAGTTATGACTAAACAAAGTCAGAACGTTTTTAAGAGTCTTTTTCTGAATTCATCGGCTTTGCACCACTGGTGGGCAGTGTTTCGGGCATAACCTCAAAAAGGTCCCGAACACTGCTTACGCGATTTCAGACTTTTTAAACGTTAAAAGGCAAATATTTCAAAAGCTTATATTTTACCACAGTTACTGTGATATGCTTTTCTTTTCATTGTCCTAAATAAAGAACTCGTCTCCAGTCTATTTGCGCTTTCATGAAGGTTTAATACAAATGTATTACAAATCAGAGCAAGTGAAATTTGACTATGGCAAGTGGATTTGAAGTGTCCGTGGACAAGTGAAAAAATGTAAGGTACCCCCACCCCTGTCCGTCGGTCCATGCAATCACTCCCCACCCCACCCCACCACACCCACACTTTTCTTCCCTATTTACCGCCTGAAAAATATCATATTTAATAATTAATCAATAAATCTTTAAACCCCTTTGAACAATATCAAAAATATTCATTAGCACCTCTATAAAAATCTCTTACACTATACGATATACAGATTTGAAACAAACACAATTCTTCTGAAACTGTGTGTGTGTGCGTGTGCGTGTGTGTGTGTGCGCGTGTGGGGGGAGAGGAAGGGTTGGGGACTACAGAACTTCGAACATCGGTGGTATTAAATAATTTCTTATGTAAATATAATAATTTTGACTTTTATACTGAGTTATTTTTTAGGGTTTATCCAATTTTTCCAAACATTGCTATTTGCATAATATTAAATTATGAAAAAATTCTGACTGTATGGGCATACATAAACATTCTTAAAATTAATGACAAAGTTTGAAGACAATACCGCTTATAAAGTAATGTTTACAATAATCAGACCATGTTCATGTCAACTAATTCATTTCTATAGAATACTATTCAGTTAGGTGTTTATCCGTCACACAATTTCGCGTAAGTTAGGTTTTTATTCATTCCTCATGTAAACTGAGTTCGGTTTTTTTTTCAAATCAAAGTTAGGTTTTTATCCCTTTTCTCGCTGTTAGTACATTTGAACATGTATTGTGTCAACATGTAGTGGGTTAACAACTTTGTGTAAAGGGTCCTATAAAGCAGAATATTTTTGCTTTCAAACAACAAAATAGTCGAGGCATCAAAAGCATAGAAGTATTTTTAAAGATTTTTTTAAAGTTTTCATTGAAAAAGTTGCCTTGTTCCCCTCGTTTTTCCACCTGAATACACAAGGTTGATATATTTAACATGATACATTTTGAAATAAATATACACTTGATCAATGAAGATAGATATAACAACAGAAGCATTCCTATATTTAAACTAATTACACAGAAAACAAGTTGTATCGGCTTTACATCCGCCATGTTGGCACTGAGTTAGGGTCGCTGAACAGAGTTAAGATTATCCGGGTACATGGCGTGAATTTTTGTCTACAATGATAAAATCCCATTACCCGAGAAAGAGATATTTTGACTATCGAAAATTTTCAACCTTTATAACACGTGACTAAGCGAAAGTGACCGTTAGGTCATGTGACCGCAATGATATTTAGAATCTCATATAAGGGCAAATTTAAAATGCTTCATGGCTATATACCAATAAAAGAAATTGCTCTTTGTTACATATAAAATTCAGCTACTTCAGAACAATTTTTTTACGTTTTAGATTTTTCACTCTGACGTAGACCTATTTTTCACAACATATCCATACATTTGCTTCGAGAAAACGAAAGAAAAGGGATGTTGAATACCTGTAGTATGCAGTGAAATGCAAGTCAACTGAGTCAGGTACCCTCCATTTCGCCGCATTTCAGAAAGCGGTCCCCAGAAATAAGTACTCTACTTTCAAGTAAACAACTCGAAATCATGCAATACTACATTTAAAGTGTTTCTATTTTATGTAAAATTCATTTCACAACTGAATGCCCCTTTTGGGCCCCTGATTACGCGCAAATGTGCGAAAAAACGGAAAATCGAGGGATCTATTTAACAGGAACTTCTTTCGACTACTTCACGGAAGCACATTATTGTACGAATAACTGCTATATAACCTCTCGTTTAGCCAAATGATTGCCTCCTTGGTACACATAATATAGTAGTGACGTCACTATTTAGTGTGTCCAGGCAATAACCGCGCTAAAGATAAAGAGCACCTTATTAAGAGCACAATATATTCCTAGATATTACTATAAACACCAAGTATGTTAAAATTTATTCAATTGTTAAATTCTACAAATGTTAAAGTGTTGAATAAATTGGCTTGTTTTGTAAAAAAGCCTTTAAGCTAAGATCAAATCATGTGAATTCTTGCAATAGATTATAATTATATTCTTTTTACTTGCATTAGTTTTTGTCATTATTGGTATTATTTATTACATTACTGCGTGCATGTATGATTTTATTTGTATATAACGATGAACTGTAAATGTTCAAGTTAGATATAATAAAATGTCTGTTCTGTTCTGTTCTGTTCTGTTCTGATAAAACTGTTAAATTAAATTAATTAAAAACATTTTAAAACATCTTGTACAAAAGTTTGTTCGGTATAATAAAACAAATACTATATGGCAGCGTATGTGACACTGGTATTGTCAACCTCGAAACAGAATGTCACCACGCGGCATTCGCCTCGGTTGACATTCTGCCCTCGGGTTGACAAATTCAATTTCACGCACGCTGCTGTATGATATTTATATACGAATGTCGACATCTATCTCGCCGTATGACATTATATTTTTAGCGCAAGACTTTTTAGTTCAAACGCACAAACATCCCATCATGAGAGCATGGGCATTTTAACTCCAGCATCGACATGTTAATTCGAACGCAGAAATCACGTCTCGATTTACTTTACACCTTTATATCTACTGAAAATGTATGATATGCGTTATGAAAGGCCTTTCCACCGACGGATCACACCGAATATGTTGATAGACAAACCAATGGCAAACTGATTGATACGCAAGAAGTGTAAAAACTGCACCGATCTTGAAAACGCCTGTGCCTTTGCACAAATGAGACTTTAATCTGTCCATGAAGTATTCCTGTGTACCAGTGAAGCTGTGGAAAACGAATGATTTCCTGCCAAATGATTTATGGGTTCTAATTCTGTGTTGAAAATTTTTGTAAATGTCATAAGGCGACTATCCAGCTGAAAAGCATGTGTTGTCCTTTATTGCACTATTTCAAATACCGAGCAGGGTGCCTTGATATTTTGCATATCTTTAGTTTCTTGGCATTGCCTCCTAGTATCACATTATCATTCTACTTCCAAAATTTTTTCCCTTTGTCATCTACACTCAACCCCCAAATCAATTTCTGTTTCCCTTAAAATTACTTCTTTACTATATTTTAGTTCCCGTATCATTATCAGTAATAACAATATTATCATTATCATTTCATTCCTTTCCCCCCCCCTTTACCCCATCCCTACCACACGCCTCAAATGCACGACATTACCATCCCGTATCATTTAAGTGGAAACTTTTACATCTCCCTGTAACAAACTCTCTCCCTATTTCAAAATAAATTTCACCCTTTTCTTGCGTGACCCTCTATAAAAACAGCCAACTATAAAGGCAAGGTGAGCAAGGTCCTCGTCTTTCAATATGTCGTGACCTCCACGTATTACCACATCTGCAAAGGGATACAACTAGGTACCACCAATCATGGTGTAAAAACGTACCAAGTTTTAAAGAAATATTATCCAGGCCAAACATAGCATAATAACAAATAAAAAAGGGCAATACCTTGACAGGGGAAATTTTGACCACCACCCCGTACCCGGGGACCGCCTGGGGTATATATACATCCCATAACTCTGGAGACTGTCACATAATTGTCAGGGAAAACCCCAGTGAAGGGTATAATTGATCGTTTTGCAATGTTAATAATTAAGGGTTAATGAAACATAAGGTTCCGGGTCGTTCCGTCGGACACACGACCCGACCCAGGGCCTAACCGTGATCTACAATCACGGTAGAAAAGGGAAAGGGAAAAGTGGTTTAAATGGCTACCCACTGTCAAGGATATTTTAAAAGCCATACATGCATGATATCTGCGAACTGGCGTTTAAATTCTGTGAGTCGGGAGGATAAAGTACACCGATGCTATTGGGGGGGGGGCAACCCATAGTAACCCGTAGTACCAATGTTTAGGGGGGAGAATTCGTTCTGGGGTCCTAATACATAACGAGAGCAACATGAAACCACACCATACTGGTTGTGGTCACCGCTGCTCTCATCGCAGAGCTACGCACCTGCATGGTCTGCCTCATGACTGATTTTAATATACATGAGAGGACGGGTTGGAACAAATCAGCCAGGGTGCATGAATACTAAATTTAAGTAGAATAAAAGATTTTTAGTCTCGCTAGCTAATTCCTTCCAAACACTGGAGCGAAAACATTAATTGCAAGTCGGGGAGGGGGGTGGGGTGGGGTCGGGGGAGCTATAAAACACTAGAAAGAAGTAGAATCCGATCTAAATGTTTAACTATTGTATTAATGATAGATGTATGAATATAACAATATTAACAACACTTTTTTATGTGCTCAATTATGTATGCAATAAATATAGAGTATTAATTTAACTTGTTGCGTAATCAAGATACAAGGAGAAAGGGCGAAGTTTAAATCCCATAAATTTTTAGATAATGACTAACCGAAAAATCCAATCTATCACTTCCCAACTTCGCCAAAACCCTACCAACATCCTACATGAAACTCCCCATCCCATAGCACAAAAACCCAAACACAATAACTCAATTCCTGAAAAAGAATATAAAAAATTAGAGTGAGGCTCCTTATGGTATTTTATTTAATCTAGTAAAATCCTACTAATTACTTAAAGGTTGAGCTCTATTTCAGAAACAAACATCGCTAACCGACGACGACAACCCGCCTTCGATATAGATTTAATTGTTACTTATAGTTCTAGACCCTATAAAAGGTCGATGGCAGTCCCTTGCCTCCGACTTGTTTAAATGCATAAAGAACTGCCCTTAAAGTTCAATGGCGATCTCGCCTTAGAACTAATTAAATGTATTCAATTTTTATTCCTATATCAGACTGATTGCGTCAACTCGCCTTCAATCTACCTCAAATGATAAAAATGGGAGCCTCAAATACAAACAAAAACAAATTAATCCCATCCCAAAATGACACCCAAAACAATGCCCAAAAAAATAAATACAGCGGCGTGCATCTTAGTCCGTACCGAAGACCAATAAAATAAAATTGGTTGAAGTCCGAAAATGTACCCAAGGATTACACTCCAAAAAAATTCTCAAACGACAAAATAATTATTATTAAGTTTTACATTATAGTTCCTAATTATCATTATTCCCTCCTATAAAAAAATACAAACCCCCCTTCCCACCCCATAACCTTAAAAGACGGACCCCCCAAAAAACACACCTACTCTGTATAGTGTTCACGATGATCTTTCCCAGCGTTAAATTTTAAATTTTACCCGGGCCTAAAAATTTTTGACGTCACGCACATTACGGAGGTAGCCGAACAGTAAAATGGGAGGGAGCTAACGTCGGCAATTTAGACTATTTTTAACTATATAACAAAATAACAGAAGCAATTCATCCCGATATGTTGCTAAATATTCAAAGATTACTATCAACATTATGCAAATTAAATAATATCGTACGCAACCGATAGAAATTGGCCACAAAACATATACGCAGCCGCGGACATTTCTTCGGGTCTCCGAGCAAACGTAATTAAACTCGGGACGGCAAATCGTTCGTTTCCGTAATTGAAGCATGTGCGTATAACGATGCAAGCACACAGGACAATTCTACCTCATGGTAATTAGTTATGATTTATATAACATTAAAATGGGAGTTTGCAGTACTCTGTATCGTGAATTCAGATGTATAAATCATACACACACAATAGAAACTGTTACAATGTATCAAGGATCGGGTGTCGAATGTCAAAATATATAACACAAGGAAGTAAAATTTAGATAATTATACATGTTAAGACTGCTGTCTTCAGAAAGTATACATGTAATAGAATGTATAACTTCCGTTGGGCTTAAAGCTAATACCACATTATTTTACTATTGAAGATCCAAGCCTATTACATAATTGATTATAAATACATGTCTTAGTTTTCAGTAGGCATTGTCGACATTAAAAGTTCATATTACGATATATATCTGTGTACAAATTCTTGCAACATTTCATGTCAAAAGTGCAACTTCTAGTGGCAGATGATTTTGCGGCTAAACGTTTGCTAACGGTGGATGCAACATTTAATTTCATTCGTGCGACGTTTAACTGTACTTGCGACACTTAACGCTAGTGCGAAAGTAAATAGTGCTAAAGTAAGTTAGCGTATGTTAAATGCAGGATACGTCAGTTCCTCAGTGAAAAATCATATAGATGTGGGACCGCTGCTTTGTTGAAAATACATATTTCTATTCTATAAATTGACGTAAATACACATGTTCTGATACTTGTAAAAATAAATATGGTCATTATATGACCTTCACATTCGTTATATAGCACATTCTAACACGCCCCGATTTATTTCCATACTAAACAAAGAAGACTGAAACTGTTTATTATTATTCAAAAACACATACAGATCGTACGTCAGAATCCTTACGCCAAGCGTAACATCATAACGTGCACTGTTAAAGAAAATCACATGGAGCATGCAAATATTTAGAGAATATCTTGAAAAATGTAGACAGAAATCTTTAATAACTTGCTAAACTCGAAAGTATAATATCTCAAATTTCTCGCCATGTGTGGCTGCGTTTCTTTAGTGAAGCGCCGTTGAACGTGTTTATCATGATGATGATGATAATAATGATGATGATGATAATAATAATAATGATGATAATAATAATAATAACTTGGTCATGCCTAAAAACCAACTTAAATACTAATGATTCCCAGCAGAACGTGTAGGACATAGCTCGATTTGTCAACTAGAGGTTTCCCTTGCCATTCATAAACAACAATTTAAGAGCTCTATCTCTCCGCAAAAATAGTCTCTGTGTTTAAGTATTGTCATTTAATAATAATTTCATATAAATACAACTAAATTGCCCCGATGCACTTAAAATTCACTTGCCTGACACGTTAAACTTCCGAACAAATGCTAGCTATCTGCCATCGATAGGTATCCCTGAATTAAATGTACGACAGTGACGTAATAATAATGCGGGGTCACTGACGGCGACAAGAACGACATTATAAGCCGGTGGGTGACTTTCTAAGGGTATTGCAAAATGCTCATTTAGTAACATAGCATATGTTGCACAAAACTATCTGATACAAATTTTTTCTTTTCGTTATTATAAATTGATGTATTCACAATCATTTCCAGAAAGCTTAAGTACCTCAATGTTCGCAATTAAATTTAGATAAAGATTGACAGAAAACTTTAAAGCGCTAAACCTTTTTATTCGGATTTCTTTTCTTTTCTTGCGCGGCTTAGATTATCCAAGCCTTAAAAAATCCTCGAGTCACATATAACATCAAAGATTAAGATACAAATGTACTGTGATAATAATTAATATCGTATTTCATATTAAACGAAAGAAACTTACTTTTTATATATGTAATTCGAGAAATATATGTATTGTTCTAAACAGAAAAAATATATGTCATATGATCACCGTTATATAATATTACAATTACATTTCATCAATTTTTATTCATTAAAACAAGGAAGTAAACAAGAGTGCCAGAATGTCACAATATACGCCCGTCACAGCAAATTTCTTTACACTAGCACCTGTATTTGCAAATGGAATTTTAATTTTCTAGTTGTTTACAATGTTTTTTTTTTAGAAATTATTGTAATTCTTTTATTTTTCTAAGTCCACAAAAAGAATCCTTACCAGGTAGAGATACCTTAAAATACACCCAAAATTTGAAAGTAACATCAATGTTGTACCACAGAAAAGTGGTCTTGGTTTTTCAGTAGGGTCAATTATAAAAAAGTTACAATGTAAGTTATTTATAGACACAACTACGGGAAGTTAACCTTAAAAGAGAGAGAGAAAAAAAAAAAAAAAAAAAAATTAAAAAAAAAATGCCAAGTCCATACAATAATCCTAACCAGGTAGAGATAGCTCAAAATACACCTCAGAATTGGACGTAACATGCATGTTGTACTACAGAAAAGTGGTCTCGATTTTTCCCTACGACTTGTAATGAAAAAGTTACAATATAAGCTATTTATAGTAACAGCAAAGGGAAGTAATTCAAAAGAAGGGACCAGTGCATGACACTCCGTCTCATGATGGTGTACAATTGTGCCAAGTTACATCAAAATCCCTCCATGTATGAAGAAGAAATGCTCCGGACAAAGTCATTCTTGTATCTGACCTTTGACCTTTAAGTGTGACCTTGACCTTAGACCGAGGGACCTGGTTCTTGCGCATGACACTCCGTCTCATGCTTGTGAACATTTGTGCCAAGTTGTATCAAAATCCCTCAATGCATGAAGAAGAAATGCTCCGGACAAAGTTTTCATTCTTGTATCCTTGACCTCTAAGTGTGACCTTGACCTTACCGCTAGGGACCTGGTTCTTGTGCATGACACTCCGTCTCATGATGGTGAACAATTTTGCCAAGCTACATCAAAGTCCTTTCATGCATGAAGAAGATATGCTCCGGACAAAGTTTTCATTTTTGTATCCTTTGACCTCTAAGTGTGACCTTGACCTTAGACCTAGGGGCCTGGTTCTTGCGCATGACACTCCCTCTCATTATGATGAACAACTGTGCCAAGCTACATCAAAATCATTCCATGCATGAAGAAGATATGCTCCGGACAAAGTCATTCTTGAATTTTTTATTCTTGTATCCTTTGACCTCTAAGTGTGACCTTGACCTTAGACCAAGGGACCTGGTTCTTGCGCATGACACTTCGACTCATGATGGTGAACAACTGTGCCAAGTTTCATCAAAATCCCTCCATGCATGTAGAAGATATGCTCCGGACAAGGTCTGTGGACGCCGCCCGCCCGCCCGCCTGGGGCGTTCCCATAATACGTCCCGTTATTCAAACGGGCGTATAAAAACTACTTCTTGCCACTGAATATCAATCAGCATTTATCCCAGTAATGGTGAAACAACCTATGTAGCAAGATTCTGTGCTTGCTGATTTAAATGTGCCAACACAAGAAATCTAAAATCTTCTCTGTTCCTGTCAGTATTGTATTTCATAATCACTAAATTATCAAACTTCCTTTAAAATATTTGAGAAAATAAATTAATTGCCATGGCAGAATCTTGCCATGGCAGAAACTTGCCATGGCAGAACCTTGCAATGGCAAAATTGCCATGGCAGAATCTTGCCATGGCAAAATTGCCATGGTCAGTTTTTGCCATGGCAAAATAAAAAAAACTGAGTTATCGATATGAAACAACATATTTCTACCAATACATTCGTTTGGAAATAGTTAAAATCACTTTTTAAGAAAAATGAAAAAAATTTGCCATGGCAATTTTGCCATGGCAAAATCATGAATTTTCTTGCCATGGCAAAATTGTTTTGCCATGGCAAAAGACCGATTTGCCATTGCAAAACCGCTTTTGCCATGGCAAATGTAATTTTCTCGTACTGATTAACAAAAAACTAGTAATGATATCATATCAAAACATACTAACTTTAAAATAGGTGGGTTAATGTAACAATTTAAGGCAATTTTCATTTTTGCAAAGCGCGTATAAATATGGGCTGAATTTGCCAAATACCGGCGTGGCAAAAAGAAACCGGCGGCTATTATAATATTTCTCCTTTATGAATAAGAATAACTAATTAGACGGTTTACATCTATATTGTGTTTATGGTACATGTAAGAGGTCGTCGTGGCCGAGTGGTTATGATCATTGACTTAGAATCGCTTGTCCCACAACGCAGTTCAAAACCTAGCTTGCTTGTAGAATTTGTTCATGTGAGAAAAACATCTTGTTAGTTAACGTTGTACGAGGTGGGTGGTTCTACCAAGGTGTTCGTCCGTGACTGAAAGAATGTCCAGAAGGCTACATAGGATGATCCTCCACCATCAAAAGCTAGAATGTTACCAAATGACCTATAAATGTGTCGGTCTGACACTACACCAAAACAAAGAAAATAAGCAACAACGAAACCAACAAAAGGGGCCGTATATTAGACGTTACTTACAAAGATAGAATAGGAATTTTCATACAAAAGGGTTCGTATTTCTTTAAAGTTCACATGTGTGACATGGCTTCTTTAATGGGTTTTTTTCCCCTAAGATCTGTAGAATTACATCAAAGTGTTTTTGTAAAACATCTACTTGCACTTTAGAAACATGTTATATTAATGAAACTTGTCAAAGATTTATACAAGCACTAGTTTTGCATGAAATGCATTTACTACAATGTTACTCTCATTTCAATAATAAATGTTATATTTTGCAATTATTAATACTGAGATGTTCGTCTGCGAAGTAACCTGTACTAAAATTGACCTTGACCCTTGACCTGGAAATATCTCACAGGGTTCAATATAGTATTTCTCGATTTGACATAGTGTTTAGCATTGTAGTCAGGAGTGAGTTAACTTTCAAAGGTCACTGTTCGAATGTACATAGATAGACTATAATAAATAGGTCAACGTGGAGTAGAAATCACTTTCGTTAACATTATATCTCATATATCAATTTTGATCTTAAGCCATCAAGATTTAATGTTAAAATCAATTTAGAACTATCACGAAAACCCTCATTTGACATTTGATCTCGTCCTGTCCAATAGGTAACACTCACTGACGCACCGTTAAATTCATGTCTGGTCCTTATGATTACTTGTTTCCAGTATCTAAGCACTAACACGAGTGCAAAAAAGCAAGCACATAATTCGTATTAGTTGTTAATACTAAGGCATGTATTTGTTTCATCCCGCAGTTACTTCTCAGACTGAATAACTCTGTTCCAAATGCAATTCCCAATCTTCAACAAGAGCTTGACGAGTATAAAAACAACCCTCTTGATCCAGAGGCAGAGGAAAAAATAAAAGAAGAAATAGAAAAGTTGCAAGAAATGGAGAAAAACCTCGAAATGGAAGTACAGATTGTAAAAAAGGAGTTTGAAGATGTTAAGGGAAATGTTAAAGAAGTAAAAGAAGATGTTGAAGATGTTAAGGGAAATGTTAAAGAAGTGAAAGAAGATGTTGAAGATGTAAAGGGAAATGTGAAAGAAGTAAAAGAAGATGTTGAAGATGTTAAAGGAAATGTTAAAGAAGTAAAAGAAGAAGTTGAAGATGTTAAGGGAAATGTTAAAGAAGTAAAAGAAGATGTTGAAGATGTTAAGGGAAATGTTAAAGAAGTAAAAGAAGATGTTGAAGATGTTAAGGGAAATGTTAAAGAAGTAAAAGAAGATGTTGAAGATGTTAAGGGAAATTTCAAAGAAGTAAAAGAAGATGTTGCTGCTGCACATAGAAAGATTGAAGAGTTGAAAGTGCGAACAATAACAGGTGGGAATTTAAATTTAGCCTTTTTAATACACGCGTTACGTGTTCGATATGTACAAAAAACTGTAAGAAATCATAAATCATTAAAATGCTGCAGAAGGTGAGTTAAAACCTACTTGCACATTTGTTTAAGTGCATATATTTCTATGAATGAATTAACCAAACTTATATCATCCAAATTGAATATTGTTTATTTTCTTTGTTGTTACTTGGTAGAAAATTGGTAATTAGCCATTCAGAAATGTTATTTTCATATAAAATATAATTAGAATATGATGCAAAATACACTTGTAAAATATCTTTTTAGGAAATATTTAGATTTCTAAGTAACATTTCACCATTAGCTCCCATCTCCTTCCCTACATTCTGTCTTTTTTGCAACTTTATTAAATGTAATCACATAAGGATCTCATCCTTTCCCTATAATGTGAGGCAGACTACTTCGGAATCAACAATTTTACATAATCATGAGATATGTCACCTGTTTATAGAAAGGACATAGGTTAGGCCAACATTCCCCCCATACCTCTCATGTTGTAGTCATTTTAAAAGGGATTCAAATGAAACCTCGTCCATATTATTCCTCTGAAATGTAATTGTGCATGTTTTTAGATGTGGAAAGACTAAGGGATCCCAGGTCCTTATTCCCTTATAGATTTGCAGTAACTTTTTTAACAATATCTGATGTGACCCAAGAAAATGGTGCCCATACTCTTTCTCTGTCTGTTTGTTCTTCTGAAACTTGATACATATTTTCACCAGGAAGAGTAAATGTTACCTGGAGAAGCAAATATTGTAGACACGTATGCACCTACCCTCGTTTGAAATAAAGAGGCTGCATCCGAGATAAACATGACAAAATAAGCTATTATGTCTTTCATAGGAGGAGTACTTCAATTGTTGCCACAAATCTTCGCCATAACTATTGGAAGAATATTTGGATTGGAGCGGGAGGAAGACAGTAAGTAGCTTATTACTCTGTTTGGTTATGGTGAAATGAACATTATGTAGAAACGAGTTCGCTGTTCAAAATGAGTGAGTTTGGAGAGGGATTTCCTGGTTGTAGCGGACATAAGCATGAAGATAAAGGCTTACGTTCCATTGCTTCGAACAATGTTCTGTCATCCATTAAAAATTAAGTTACAAACATTTTTGCACTTTTTAAACAGTCATGTCATGCAGCGAGGCAGAGTTATTGAAAGTTCGCATAGACGTGTTGGCAATTAGCTATATACATCATATTTAAATCATTTTCAGTGCTTTTATATTTCTGGTCCTATGTGATAACGGAGTCCATTCAATACATTTGTAATTGAGTTCCGCTTAAGCCGCTACGTGAAGGATGTTGCAGATTGAATCAAATCGAATCTGACTTTTGCTGGTTTGATGATAAGTTAGGTTAAAGGTTACAATGACGCAAGTATAGGTCATATAGAAGTTTTCTATAGTAGCCTTTTACGGAGGAGAAAGACCACGGTGCACTGAACTGTGTAGTTTCGTCTATTCTAGATAACCTAACATCATCTTGCTTCTATCGGATACATTTGCCACAACCAAAATAGATTATCACCATGAACGAGATGAATTGAATTCAGTATTGTACACAACACTGTTAAATTTCCTTTTATTTCATACCATGTAAACTGAAGACGAATAACAAATCACACACTTTAACTGCCAAACAATAACACACATTAGCCTAATACATTATTAAGTTCATATTGTTTTCGGATAATGTATATACATGTATCCACTTTCCAACATTTAGATTCTACTCCCAGTGCCAAAAAAGTCCTGTTAAAAAATTAAACCGAAAACATAATCATCAGATAAGAAATGCTCTAAAAATAAGTGTGCTCACAATTAGTATGTTATGTTTAAAACTTAAAATGGTTATCGCAGAAACTACGCTTAATAAGGAATTGTTATGTCTGCCCCATCCGAATGAAAGAAAAAAAACCCTATTTTAAGGACTCTAGTCACATATGGTGTTTTTGGACTGAAGAATTTGGATCTTGATGTATATACTTTAAAATTGCTAATGCATTTTAAATCACACTATTCAATATTGTTTACTAAACAATATAGTCATCAACTGATTAATTTGAAATATATATGTGTGAAATAACGTCTGTTTACACACATACAACAAGCATGCATTTATACACCAATGTAAATATACCAAAGTGTTTGACCAGAAGTTAAAACAATATGATCGGAGGCCCTCCCCTAAAAAAGCAGACTAAACGTTATTGAAATATATAGTCTTTATGTGATATATGTGAAATCGACATTATAAGAAACATTATATAAAAAAATGAAAAAAATAGAAATCTTTGCCGCTGATATGTTACAGACGCCCCCTCCCGCTTTCAATGTATTTCCTTTTTAATTCAAAATCAGCACAGCTATTATGTATTTAATAGGTTTGCTCCAAGGTTTGCAATCCATCTTCAACATAACAGTAGGAAGAATGTTTTGGAGGGATCAAATGGAGGAAAGTAAGTATTATAATTTATTCCGTTTGGTGAAGGCAAAATAATAGCTAAACAAAGAGTTAGTTTGAGAAGATTATTTATTGAATAGAACATATGCATGGAAATAAAGACTGTCTACCATCCCATTGCTTATATTGTTTTTCATCGTGCTATTTTAGAGCTAAGGAATTTAGTTTTACAAAATGTTGCAGTAGAATACCCATTCCGTAATGGAACCTGTCTGCTGAACAAGCTATAATTTATACAGATTAATATGTTCGCTCGTTTGTCTGTATCAATTTTAAGGGGTTTTTTTTTTCTGGTATCATTTGAAAGGAAAGAAAAGAAATAGTAAATAAGACGACAATAAATGATATGCACAAATCACTACAATCATGTTTTTTACTTCGAAACGGTAAATCTTACACTGGATTTCCGTTGAAGTATCGTCGTAACCTATAAAGTGAAAAATTATTGTTCTGATATTCTGATACATGTTTTGTCATATTTATATTTTCCTGTTTAGTAGACATACACTTTCAAATAATACCAAAATAACATTAGCTTACCAGGCGTCAATATTTTTTTTCTATTTTAATACCTATCACCGTTACATAGTACTTGCTTATTTGCGGATCGGATACCTAAAAGCAGTACTTTGTCACTCACTTGGAAAAAATTTATAAGCTGAAGTTAAGATGGAAACCGACACACAAATTGTTAGGAAATAAATAGTGAAGGTGATTAATTGTAACTGAACAAGTCAGTATCGTTAAAAATATGTTGATTGCATAGAAAATGGTATATAGGTACATATACAAGCAAACCTGCAACAAACAAAATATAGAGATATAGCTTTATTCTGATTTTCACTTACACCTGTAAAGCTAGCAGAGAACTAACATAATCAGAGACAACTTTTGACAATGTTGACTTTACACCAACAATAGGCGGAATTGTCAGTAATGTTGGATTTATTTTCATAATATTTGTCGTTGTCAGGGATGGTGTCGGTGACACTTTCCGACAGAGAAGTCATTAAACGTCAGAATTAAATTTATCCTGCTGTTGGTTCAAAGAGGTTCTTTTCTTAGTGGTTCAAAGAGGTTTATTACTAAGTGTTGTATTTCATTCAATGGCAACATCCTGATTTTGAGCAGGCTTAGCGCGTAAAGGGCTCGAGCAGCTACATGTTGCAGGTAATTGATCTATACCGTGAGGAGACGTTGGACGGATCACACTTTCATGAATTTTAAGCGTCTTTGTGATGCCCTTATCAGAAGCACGTTTATTTTTTTCTTATCAGACTTTGGTTCCTCTGATATTGTGGTAATAACACCTGTATCCATTAATTTTGGACTCATATGGTTTTCCTTCATATCTTGCTCGTTATTTGTTTTCACACAGTATGCTGTTTTAATGAGATTGTATTTTTCATTGATTGTGTTTGACACCCTAATTGGTTTGTTGGAGTGTCCTGAGCCTTTACGAACCAGTCCGGAAACATATTTTAACATGTCTTTTACCTATTTTGAGTTTAGTTTATTTGTTTATTTCAGTCTCTTCCATTATCATGTTTAAAGTATAAAACATGACATATACATAATAAAACATAAGTAAATGGCCACTCAAATTTGAATTACAAGATACTATATATATAAAATTCCTACATATCATATAGTTCACATTATTCAATATATGAGCCGTGCCATGAGAAAACCAACAGTGGGTTCGCAATCAGCATGGATCCGGACCAGCCTGCACATCCGCGCAGTCTTTCAAAGCCTATTGCAATTAGAGAAACCATTAGCGAACAGCATGGTTCCTGACCAGACTGCGCGGATGCCCAGGCTGGTCTGGACTCATGCTGGTCGCAAACCCACTATGTTGATTTTCTCATGGCAGGGCTCATATGTTCCTAATGATAATCTAATGAGCATCACCGTGTGACAGCCAATGCAAGTGGTCCAACAAGCGATTCAAACTAGATCAGCCAGCAGATCCAAGCCACCAGGAACAGAACCACAGCATCTTTCTATCCACCACAGCGCAATTGTTGTAGTTGATAAGAGAACACTGCAGTCCCCTAACTGGCCATACAGAAACACCAGACGACCAAATCCACATCACCCACCACACGGCATTACTCTTAAGTTTATCACCATATTTATTAGTTTAATCAATTATCATATATTAATTATAGTAAAATTATTTGAACACATTTACTGCCATATTTTTGACAGACTTACTTATGATACTGTCATTATATTTACTGCTTTCCTATCTTCGCCGATTTCTGTCGAAAAGTCTCTCGAGAATTCCACGTCCATTTCATTAACATTGTATGCTATGTTCATGATAGAATCTACCTCAAAACTTTAGCTAACTGTCACAGGAATGTTGCGGACTGGGTGACTGAGTTTTTTTCTAGGGTGATGTAAACGTTGCCTGATTACTCGTCCGAGCCTTAAATCATGTAGAATAAGAAAGGAAAATGCCTCTACGTCAAGATATTTTTATTACGTCAATAGCGATAGGAACGCAGTTTCGATTGTAGACTCCTCTACCCATCAAACAACACAATTCACCTGTAGGGGCTTTGCGCTTCAATATCTATGCTTGTATTCCCTTGATTCTCTCTTCAGTGTTTTGCATTATTCAAATACCGTGGATTCAATGTTATCAGCTTGATATTTGAGTAGACCAAACAGGGTCATGTTTTTCAATGATATATAACATTTAATTTTTCATCAAACTGTAAATGTAAGTTCGAAATCCATGGTTGACTGGAATGGCTGGAATGACAACCCTGGTTAGGAGTGTTTTGTTTTGTTTCAATTAATAACCTGCCTGTTGAATAACGTTCAAGTTGTTTTGTTTTTATTTCAAACTGGCCCCTCAAAGGTTCAAACCTGTTCGATAAAATGTCAGTATATTGTACAAACACATTTGTGCATAATTGCTTACTGTTGCTATAGTTATTCATTACTTACTGAATATATATGTCAACATTTACTATCTTAACTGTGATTATGTCATAACTTTAAGAATGGTGTAAATTGCATTACTTAAATACTTATTTCAAATTAGTAACCTACCATAGCAAATGTTTTATGTATAAAGTACATGGGTCCACGATGCAGTATGTGAAATTAAAATTTAAGCATAAAGTAAAAGGATTTAAGGTAGATGTACTACCATAATATGTACTTTTAAGTGAAATGTATTGCAGTTATTATTTCTCAAAAATATTCAGATTTGTGAATATCTATCTAAAGGTAACTAGTATGGTGTTGTATATAAGAATTTAATTTAGTTTGTGTCGATGTTCATGATAATGCTTGATATGGTAACATCTATGTGCTATAATCCAGTATCCAAATTCCAGTATCTTTCTAGAGATATGTAACATCATGATTATATTCCAGTATCTTTCAAGAGATATGTAACATCATGATTATGTTCCAGTACGCTGTTTTCTTTATAGGTAGGGGCCAATAGGGTCTACCATGCATCCCCCCTAGACTTTTTTTCATAGGCACCAAATTGTTCAGCAGGACCAACCCTTTCAATATAAAACATGTTCCCATGAAAAAACTCTTTCCCACTATATAAGATTTCACTGTTTCCATGGCAACCGTTAATGTTTGGAAAATACGACCATATTGAGGATAATCAGTCATATCTTGGTCAGTTTTGGTGATAAAACAATAAAAATGGTGTCAAAATGGAGCTAAGACATTGGCCTTTAAAAGGCAATATTTTCATTTTAATTAACTAACTTGCAGATTCATGAATATTAATGAGAATGTTACAAAATGACTAAATTTTATTAGAAAATAATAATTTTTTAAGTTTTAAATCAATTTAAATGTACCAGACAGTTTTGATCTGATCTGAAAGTCTCTCTCAGTGTTTTCTTAAATAGTATTTTGTAACACTGATAGTAACATTTTTACTTCAAAATAGGTATGTTTAGCTAATTTGCATATTAATATTAACCATAACCGCAATCAACATCTCAGGAACCAAGATACCTATAAAATTTAATAAAATGATATAATTAAATGTTATCAATGGAATAACAGTTATGTGAGCTATATTATTTGGAAATGAAATTTGAACACCTTTTTGGAGAAGGAATCAGTATGAACATACTTTACACATGCTACGTTACCATTTCAATAACCTTGTTTTGTTACATCAATTAATTAGAAAATATAGATCAGACAGTTTTGATCTTTTCTTAATTTCTCTCAGTGTTTTCTAGAAGAGTATTTTATTACTGTGAAGGTAAATATTTTTTCTACATTAGGTATTTTAGCAAATTTTGGAAATTTATCTATGTTGAAACAGACATCTCTGAAATCAAGATATAACTAAAACTGAACAACATGATGAACTTAGCTGTGATCAATAAATTTGTGTTATATTTGAGCTGAAGCACATGAAAATATAATGTAAATACTTATTTGAAGGAGGAATCTGTTTGTAACATACTTAACACATGTTACGTTACCATTCCAATAATCTTTTTTTATTGTATTGTTATTTTCTCAGAAAATGATAGAGGAATATTTAGTTATCAAGTTGTTAAATACATCTACAAAATAGTACAGCTCCATACTTTCCAAGCAATGAGATTGTTTTTTCCATAATGGCGTTTAAAAGTACGTTACCACTCTTCTTTCGAGTATTTAGAAATTTATATGAAGAAATCTGAACCATTAATTTCAATATTATGATATCATGGATTTGTTAAATTATTAAAGCAATAATTCTAACATTTTAACATTCTTTCTTCACTTTTTTCAACAAAGACATTATCTAAAACATTCATTACACATTCAATGTTCCTTTTTACATTTCGAATTAATGCATCTATCAGTTTAATTATACTAATATCTGTTTCTTAAATATGTTGTTCTTTTATTTGATGATTTCAATATTGTTGTCAATACTTACATTTTACATTGATTATATATTTTATGTATATATTCTGTATATATTAAACATGTATACATTCCTGCCAACATTCATACACTGATACATGTAATAGGGTTTCAATTTTGGGCTTCCTTTCATGGAAATAGTTTTAATGGAATATTTATCTCGTTTTGTGTTATTGTGAAGTGCATCAATGCAGTTATTTACGTGAGAAAAAAGCATTTTGTTTTTATTTTTTTAGTTTCAGAAACACATGTATTTTATTGAGATATTCATGGGCTTATTGATGAAATATTCACTTATGAAAAGCTGCACTGAACAAAAACTAAAAAACAAAATTTGTTTAGATCTAAACTTATAAAATTGGAAAAAGCAGTCTAGAGTGTGAATGATATTAAGTCTATAAAAACCAAATTGTTAGGAAAACAATCGCATAATGCTATTTAAAACTGATAGAAACATACTGATAGAACGACACTAATGAGTCTGAAAACACTTTTCATTAGACTTTAAGAAGATCCTTTTAAAGTAAAGATCGCAACCAAGCAAATAGATAGCAAACTCAGTTGGATCATGGCTGTTTATGAGAGGTAATGAAGTTTGAAAAGCACCTTATGCCTCCTAGCACTGGCCCAAGAGGGATTCTATTTTAGTAAGTATGGTCCGAACGGACCAGAAAATCAAACAACACTGAAAGTGAGAACGAGGATGTTATTTTTTACAACCATCATATGGCACTTAAAGAGTATTTAAGGGGTAGCAAATTGTTTTTTTAAGCTCATCCTTTTGAAGCATAACAACACAATCGAGCAAAATAATAGCTGACTTGATGTCTGTTCGTTAGATGTACTAAAATCTGAAAATGCCCTCATACCTCTAGTACTAGCTTAAACAGTGTTCTGTTATAGTGAAATTTTATGGATTACTTAAAAATTGAACTTAAAAGCAGATGAAATGTCTGAAAAATATGGAATGCATAAATTATGAGGCAGTAGTGTTACAAGAATCAAATTCTGCACGTCTTGATTAAGATGTTACTTTCGATGTTTTCGCTTTAATGTTACCTAATATAGCATATTAAATTTGCTCTCTTGTTGATTATCTGTTATGAATAATATTTTGCTTTATAGCATATCAGTCATGAATTAGAAAGCAAATGACAAAAGAAGATCATAGGCTCTCAAAATCACTTTATTTTTATGAATGAAATTTGATTACACTTTGATTCTCAAGCAATTTGTATCATAATCTTGAGTTTCTTGCTACAGTTTGAACTTTTGACAAAGAAAGGTACCGGTAATGCATTTGTCATAACCTTTAATATGTAACTTAATTGATAATCAAACTTTTTTGTTATGATTGATGCATAGTTACTCTTAGTAGTGGTCCTCTTAATGTTACGGTATATAAAGGAATATTTCAACACATAATATGATTTAATCCTTGTCTGTACAATTTAGAATACCAAAAAATATTTTGTACAATCTGTCATTCTTGTAAATGTTTCAAAATGTCTACAATAGTTTTCGTATTTCATATGTATAAAGTTTTATATATTTCTTATATCTTGATTTGGTATCACTGAACCAAATTTGTCCAGCTGGTATTAGTTTTAAATCTAAAGTTCTTTCTTTAAATATCAGCATATTTTCTTTTGTTTATTGGTTTTTGTTTAGTACAACTTTGAAATTCAGTCATGTAATATTGAGCAGTTAACCTAACAAGTGTCGATTGATTCTGTACTGGAACTACTCAGTTTTCTGCAGGCAACAGCTAAGTTCTTTGTATCGTACAGGTGGGTGTAAGTCTACTTTTATTATGCTGACTTTAGACACGATGTCTTTATTTAATCGTCACGGAGAGCAAAGGCCTCATCCAGACATCTGACTCAGGACCCTATGATTCATCCTATAAAGCTAGGGTTGGTTTTGTATATGTTCTTTAAATGCTACTTTGTCTAAAATTCAAAAAGTAATTTTTTATGATATATGACTTTTGCTAACAGGAAGAATGAAAATATTAGCTCTATGGTCATAATATTATGGATGCACAGATGGATATTATTGCGTGTTTTATTGAAATTCCATCTAGAATTAGAGATACATGGATGTTTCATTATATTTTAGACTATTTCTGAAATAACAGAAGAAAACCTTCTTAAAACTAACAGCTAACAGTTTAAATAAATCAGTATGCGACAATTTAGGCTTCAGCTTCTTTTCAAATATCTTTTTAAAAAAACAGTGGTTAAGGTAACGTATTTTAAAGTGTGTTACGGAAAACATATCACACTCTCTGACAAGTAAAGAAGTATATTGTATTATTATAGTACAAAATAATTAATATTAACCATGTTTATGGAATATTTTCTGAATAATTGATGCAATACAACAAGGTTGTTGAAATGGTAACGTAACATGTGTAATGTATGTCACACTTTTATTCTTCCTTTAATAAAGTGTTAATACTATGTCTAAAAACATTATAGACCACATAAAACTTGGTTTTTCATAGATAACAATTAATTATATATCACTTTTTTCAGTTTTAGGGGTTTCAGAAATTTATTCGTTTTTGTTGGTTCATTTTATGCAAATTAGCTGAGCACATCCAGTTTTGAGTAAACAAATGTGCCACAAAAGTAGCAAAATATTATATTACAAGACACTGAGAGACTTTAAGACCAGAACAAAGCTGATTAGTACATTTAAATTGATTTGAAACTTAGAAAATGTTTTTCTTTAACAAAATTTTATTTTTTAATATTCTCATTAATATTCATGAATATGCAAATTAGTTAATTAACATATAAATGCTGCTTTTTAAATGCCACTGTCTTAGCTCCATTTTGACACCATTTTTATTGTTTTATCTCTAAAACTGACCAAGATATGACTGATTATTCTCAATATGGTCGTATTTTCTAGATATGAACGGTTGCCATGGAAACAGTGAAATCTTATATAGTTGGAAAGAGTTTTTTCATGGGAACATTTTTGATTTCGAAAGGGTTGGTCCTGCCGAACAATTTGGTACCTATGAAAAAAAGTCTAGGGGGGGGGTTGCATGGTAGACCTCATTGATCCCCGTACTACATCATGATTATGTTCCAGTACGCTTTTTTCTATATATTTTAGTAGGTTCTGATTATTTTCAGTATGTTCAGAGTATGTCATATTCAATTATCTCTAGCAATTAGAACAAAACAATATATTTTAATTCATTTAGTGTGTTTTGTCATGTTTATATTGAACTGTGAAGTTACATGTGGTCGAGTTGAAACTTTGGCATGTCCATGTCACTAAAATTGTTACAAGCAGGCAGTTGTTGTATAAATCATTTACTCCCTTATCTCCAAAGAATGTGCATTAGCACAACTTTTCTTGACGGGTTTTCAAATAAACATGTTATAGAAGAACTAAGAATCTATCCTCGAAATACAAAAATCTGTTTGATAGGCCTAATATATTTGTAACAAAATATAAACTCTTCTCAAGATTCGAGAAATACGTTCATCTTTTGGTACTGATAATAAAATATCTAAAAATGTAATTGTTTCGATCTTCATCATTAAATGATCAAACTCGGCTATTATTCTGCCCCGTCTTGACGGGTAGGTATTTCAATATTTTTTTTTCTTTAAATACAACGAAAAGTACCAAAGCTTTCGAATCCCATTGAATATTGTTACATTGCCTTTTGCAAATGTCAAGTTGCGAGCCAGCTGTAATATATAAACTCAACGAGACTCTCTTAACATCAATTTAAACTGATGATATTTTAGGCATTTTCATTGCAAATTTAAAGCTGTTTTATATTATTTATATCCTCCAGATAAACGCTCCGATACCTTTTTAACTTTTAAAATCTGGAGCAATGAAAGTACTTACTATTATATACTATATGTACCTCTTTTGTTAGTTATATTTGCACTACTAAAGACTGAGCACTTTAACGAATATGAACTTATATACATACGGAACATTTAAGTCATCTAAGACAAAAGCGAGGAAACCAGATAGTCACTACGAAACGGCGTCCGACTGTGTTATAGATAGATAGATAGATTTATTCAGGTATAAGATCATATATACAATCTAAAATTACAAATAAGATATTTAAAACTAAGCGAACAAATTCTAAAACTAACATGTGACTTACATTCACATAATATTGCTTAAACATAGATAAAGAATACAAATAGATAGTTTGATAAAAGTTATAAAAAGACAATGATTTAATACTAATAAAAATCATAAAAAAGTTATTTCAAGTTTAGTCGTGCTTCCTAAATTATTCTCCGCTGATCTTATACCAAGGATAACCCATGAAAGTAGCTTGAAGAGCACTTATTTCCAATGGGGTCCTCGACTCATTACGGCACCGATTTAGTTAAGTAAAAAGAAAAAAAATCATCAGTGAAAAACTAATACGCGAAAGAAGAATAAAATAAAAAGGAAGTACTAAAGAGAATTATTTTAGTGAGTACCTCAGTAATAACAACTAAAGTTTAAATAACAATTGGATTTAAACACTAAATATTAATATCTTATAACTTGGTTTTCCTCAAGTAATTTCCCTTCTTTAAACAGATGTGCTTTTAAAGCAGATTTAAAACGTGACTTATTTTTTATATCTTTTATGCTGCTTGGCAGAGCATTCCAATCTGAAATTGCCAGACAAAAGAATGTCCTTGACTCAAAGGATGAAATTTTCGGGACTACAAAATTGTTTTTACTAAATCTTGTCTTTGTATGTATCTCAGATACTTTAATAAAATTTTGTTTCAAATAGTTTGGGCATTTATCGTGAAAAATATTGAAGGCATGATTCAGACGTAGTTGCTTCGCTCTGTCACATACTTTGAGGATATTGATATTTTCTATAACATCATAATTAATACTGGTTCTAGTAGGTAAGTTTAAAACAAATCTAGTTATTCTGTTTTGTGAAGTTTGTAGTTTTGATTTCAATTTCTTATTTAGACCGGAATACAAAGATGAACAAGAATAATCTAAATGGCATTGGACAAGGGCAGACGCTAAGGTCATTTTTGTTTTTTGACTAAAGTACTGGCAATTTCTGTACAAAAATTTTACTCGAGAGTTGACCTTTTTAATAATGCTATTGACAAATGCCTCACATGTTAAGAACTTATCCATAGGAAAACCAAGGTAAGTAACAGATTCTCTTGCAGGTATGACATGAGTGTTACAAGTTACATCAAATGATTTAATCTTGCGTAATTTTTTTTTGATGATCCGAATAGCATACATTCTGTTTTACCTAAATGTAACGATAATTTATTATCAATTAACCATGATGAGCAAGATTCCATAACTTGTCCTAATTGTTTTTAAATAACATCGGGATTTTTATGAGCAAAAAGTATTGCACTGTCATCCGCATACAATATGAGATTACAAGATGGATCAATGCAGGTCGGCATATCATTCACCTAACAAAGAAAAAGGGGGGACCTAAAATACTACCCTGGGGAACTGATAAACAATTGTTGATTTTAACAATTTGTTGTCGATTTGCCAAGTATGATTTAAACCAACCAGTACATAAAACGCCCATTTCTGATAACTTTTCACATAAAATTTTGTGATCTACGGTATCAAATGCCTTCTGCAGATCTAACATGACCATCCCAGTATAAAGACCGTTTGCATTATTTTGCTTTATATAATCTAAAAGATGAATTAAGCATGTATCAGTAGAGTACTTAGACCTAAACTCTGACTGGAATTCAAACAGCAAGGCGTGTTTTTCAAGGTAGTCTGAGAGTTGATTATATACCGATCGTTCAAGTATTTTTGAAACGATGCTTAAAATGCTTACAGGACGGTAGTTGCCTACTTCGAGAGGACTATTTTTCTTATATAGTGGGGTAACACGTGCAAGTTTCATGTCATCAGAAACAACTGACAAATCTATGGATAAATTAATTATATACGTTATGGGAAGTTTCAAAACTGACGCGCCATCTTTGATAAACCTTGCAGGAATGCCATCGAGACCTGTGCTCTTCGCAGAGTTCAAAGACATAAGCTGTTTATATACAAAATGTTCAGATACGTGATGTAAACGAAATTCTGGACGACTACCTGTTTCATCTTCCAAACGTTTAAGTTTGTCCCGATAGAATGATTTAAAAATAGAAGACATAGTTGAATAAACATTTGTTGCACTAGGTAACATATCCACCAGGTTGGATGCGACGGTTGTAAAAAACTCATTAAACTGATTTGCAATGGTTACAGGATCATGACAAATAACATCGTTGACTTTTAATACAATATTTGAGCTCTCATTTGATTTCTGCTTATAACCTAACTGTTTAAGAGACTTCCATAGACCTTTGGAATCAAATCTGTTTTCTTCAACTTTATTAGAGAAATAGCTCCGTTTTGCTGATTTAATAAGATTTTGAACCTTAGTTCTGTAATAACAATACTGTTTGTGAAATAAAGAAGATTTGTGTTTTCGTGATTTATATAAAGCTTTATCTCTGAGTTTAATCAGTTCCAGGATTTCTGGAGATATCCAAGGTTCGGTTCTATTTTTCAGCCTCACCTCTTTAATAGGAGCTACCGAATCCAATACAGACATAAATATTTCCTGAAAAGATAACCATGCAGTATTGATACAATTGGTGTTAAAAACCTTAGTCCAATCACGGTCTAGGAGTTTTCGGATAAATTCTTCCTTACAATATTTCTTTAAACACCTTACCTTAACGGTATTGTGCTTATTATAATAACCCCTTGGAATTTTCCTGGAACAAAAAGTAAGACAATGATCGCTGACCCCAATGGAAAAAGTGCCCGACTGGAAAATATTTTCTTTGGTATTGCAGAGAATATGATCAATAATTGTCTGAGATGAGGACGTAACTCTTGTAGGTTTTTATAGGAAAATGAACGTAGTTTCCTGGGTTCAAGTAGCCCGTACATTTCACATGTGTTTTACACTGGCATATATTACAAGTTACCGACTTGCTAGTTGCTATGACACCTTTCGAGCAGATTGTGCAGGGAAATTTTGGTGTTCTAGATTTACCAGCGTTGATCGGCCCAGGATTTAATTGCACGTCACCACATTGTAGAAGGAAGAGTAGTAACACACTTTTTGTACATGTTCGTAAATACATTTTCGGATTAAGTAACACATCCGTCTGTTCCGTACTTTCGTAACTGTAATAACTGGATATGACGTGTGGCTTCAGGAAAGAAACAAGTTCATAAGTTGATAATTTGACATTTTTTGTTTGCATGTTCACAACGAAAGCTCCTTTATCGTATGGATGATGATGAACAGGTTGTACACACCATGTTTTGTATTGTATTGGTATACAATGTATACGGATAGAAATATGCAAAATATATGCATAATCCTTTGAAGAAGCATTTCCAGTGCAACAAAATGTTCCGTAGAAAAGAAATTTCAGCGTGTTCCTTCCACGAGTTTAACGTGCTACAATCAGCTATGCCGCTATAACTACAGACCGCTGGGCAAATTGTTACGGGTCGTGAACATGAATGCCCAGTACCTTATACATGTATAATATTGTTAGTATATAATTTCAAATGATGTCCATCAATAAGCATCTTCTTTCAATTTATATATCAAAACTGTAACCGGTTTTAAATAGTCCATATGTTTATATATATCCACTCACAAACTAAACTTTTTTCACTTTATTAATTTAACTAAATCTCCTGTTTTTAACTACCGGAACGTAAACACGACCTACTCGATATACGATATTATCGGAGTTACTTACTCCTGAGCTTTAAACAAGCGGACGGGGAAGTATATAACGACCGAAAATGAAATCTTAGCCGTTAATAATAATTGTAACTCTGCATTACATTTAAACTGTTTTAGAAATTATATCCTGGAAGTACTTTACCAGTTTCTTGTCATTTAATAATATTAATGCTCATTTTACATAAATACTAAAGAAAAATAAGAAACTTAAACGGTTAGAGCCAATAGAATTCGACAATGTTTTATACTTGACGTTAAGGCAAATGTTATAGACAATGGCTGTGAAAGCATGTACTGTTGATACATGAATCTGCATATGATACATAGGTTTTAATGAGAAATAGGATTATTTTGTTCCATAAATTTAATAGAAAAACTTAAATATGTCAGTATATTTAATCTAACAACAACGGATTAGAACTAAAGATCTGACGGAAGTACTGAAGCTGAAAGTGGTATGTCATTACACAACATAATTAATGTGCAAGATGTTTAAATTTTTGACCCACACAAAAGTAAAAGTTGACTGCTGTTCGTAAAGTCAATACTAAGTATATTAATTAGCAGCAGTGGATACAGAATTCCGGTAACACGTGCAAAAGATAAATATGGTATAAAAGAGACTGTAATGCAAAAATATCCCAAAACATGTACGTAGACACGTGATATTTATATTAATCTTACTGGATAACAGGCTATCCCGAGGCTCGATGAAAAATAAAAGCCCGTTAGAAAAATCAGTACCGATGTAATCGCGTAGGTTTAGTTTTTAATGTATATTTATTGATACGAAGTCAGTCTTTGACAGTTCTCTCAAGAAATGTAGACGGTTTACATTTTCAACGTATGGTCTTAAAACGATCCTTATGGCTTTAGAAAATCCCTAACATTGCTTCCGAAAAAGAAATGAACTAAAATATGAAAAATGTGGTGAATATTCGCTCTCAAGAATAGCTCCCCAGTCAGTAAAGAATATGACTGGAATTATAATGTTTGTATATGATGAAAGTTTCAATGTGTTTGGCTCTTCATTTATTATGTCTCCCCCAGGAGACATATTGTTTTTGCCCTGTCCGTCCGTCCGTCCTTCCGTCCGTTCGTCCGTACGTCACACTTCATTTCCGAGCAATAACTGGAGAACCATTTGACCTAGAACCTTCAAACTTCATAGGGTTGTAGGGCTGCTGGTGTAGACGACCACTATTGTTTTTGGGGTCACTCCGTCAAAGGTCAAGGTCACAGGGGACTGAATATTGAAAACCATTTCCGATCAATAACTAGAGAATCACTTGACCCAGAATATTGAAACTTCATAGGATGATTGATCATGAAGAGCAGATGACCACTATTGATTTTGGGGTCACTCCGTCAAAGGTCCAGAATGTTGAAACTTAACAGGATGATTGGTCATGAAGAGTAGATGAATCCTATTGATTTTGGGGTCACTCCGTCAAAGGTCAAGGTCACAGGGGCCTGAATATTGAAAACCATTTCCGATTAATACCTAGAGAACCACTTGACCCAGAATGTTGAAACTTCATAGGATAATTGGTCATGAAAGGTAGACGACACCTATTGATTTTAGCGTCACTCCGTCAAAGGTCAAGGTCACAGGGGCCTGAAAATTGAAAACCATTTCCGGTCAATAACTAGAGAACCACTTGATCCAGAATGTTGAAACTTCAAAGGATTATTGGTCATGAAGAGTAGATGACCCCTATTGATTTTGGGGTCACTCCGTCAAAGGTCAAGGTCACAGGGGCCTGAACATTGAAAACCATTTCCATCAAAATCTAGAGAACCACTTGACCCAGAATGTTGAAACTTCATAGGATGATTGGTCATGAAGAATAGATGAATCCTATTGATTTTGGGGTCACTCCGTCAAAGGTCAAGGTCACAGGGGCCTGAACATTGAAAACCATTTCCGATCAATAACTAGAGAACCACTTGACCCAGAATGTTGAAACTTCATAAGATGATTGGTCATGAAGAGCAAATGACCCCTATTGATTTTGGGGTCACTCCGTCAAAGGTCAAGGTCACAGGGGCCTGAACATAGAAAACCATTTCCGATCAATAACTAGAGAACCACTTGACCCAGAATGTTGAAACTTCATAGCATGATTGTACATTCAAATTAGATGACCCCTATCTATTTTGGGGTCACTCCATTAAAGGTCAAGGTCACAGGGTCCTGAAAATTGGAAACCATTTCCGGTCAGTAACTTGAGAACCACTTGACCCAGAATGTTGAAACTTAATAGGATGATTGATCATAAAGAGTAGATGACCCCTAACAGTTTTGGGGTCACTCTGTGAAAGGTCAAGGTCACAGGGGCCTGAACATTGAAAACCATTTCTGTTCAGTAACTTGAGAACCACTTGACCCAGAATGATGAAACTACATAGGATGATTGGTCATGCAGAGTAGATGACCCCTAACGAGTTTAGGGTCACTTTGTTAAAGGTCTAGGCCACAGGGGCCTGAACATGGAAAACCATTTCCAATCAATAACTTGAGAACCTCTCGACCCAGAATGTTGAAACTTCATAGGATGATTGATCATGCAGAGTAAATGACCCCTATTGTTTTTGGGGTCACTCCGTTAAAGGTCAAGGTCACAGGGGCCTGAACATTGATAACCAGTTGCGATCAATAACTTGAGAACCACTTGACCCAGAATATTGAAACTTCATAGGATGATTGTACATGCAGAGTAGATGACCCCTATTGATTTTGGGGTCAGTCTATTAAAGGTCAAGGTCACAGTGGCCTGTTCATGTAAAATCATTTTTTGGAAATAACTTGAGAACCACTTGACCTACAATGTTGAAACTTAATAGGATGATTGGACATGCAGAGTAGATGACCCCTATTTATTTTGAGGTCACTTGATCAAAGGTCATTGTCACAGGAGCCTGAACAGTGACTTCAGAACCACTACGCCTAGAGTGTTGAAATTTAGCGGGATGACTGGACATGCCAAGTAATGATCCCTATTGCAGCCAACCATCAGTGTCTCTTTGACTTTCGCCCCTGACCCCTATTGACTTCTTGCCTATAGAACTTTGCATTGGGGGAGACATGCGCTTTTTTACAAAAGCATTTTCTAGTTTTTCTTTTAAATGTGAACAATCGGAATTTATTTCCCCTATAAGTCTATGACATGTGCGAATAAACTCTTTCGAACGAACTAAACAAAAGAACGGAAATATTTCAAGTAGAAAAAATTTCTTCACATAAGGTTAATTGTAGCATGCAAGAAAAAACAATGGAACATTTTCGGTAATTGTCAACAATTATTTTTGTATAATATATCAGCAATAAGCATAATGTATTTCTTAAAAGAATAGGACTGGCTATTTCACAATTACGCCGAAACCGGAACGAAACGTAAAGTAAAACTGAAATACAGAAACAAGGAATTGAAATCATAGTCTTTTTAGGCATTTTGTGCAAGGAATGTGAGAGGTAATCTATGATGATATTGTTCTAGCACGGTCACGCTTTTCCACAAGTTGGTCGATTAACACATTTACAGTATAGTTTGCGACCTACCTTTTTTGACCAATCAAAAATTGTGGCTTCTTATTCCGAAATACCAATGTGACTGTACAACTGATTTTCGAAAAGCAACTCTATATGGTGAAGGGCCTCGACTGAATGCGCATGCGTACTAATAACCGCTCTTTCGTCGTATTTCAAAGGAAGCCGACACATTTTTGTTAGTCACAGGTAGGCAAAAAATCCGACACGACTGACTGAAATTCTGAGTGGTCAAATGTAGATTTCACACTAAGTCAGGTAGAGTCCATGAAAGAATTCTGCGAGGAAAAGAAACCTGCGTCGGTCACCCCCCTGCGTTCAGTTTCCTCTCCTTTCATAAACTATCTATATTGAACAGCAAAGGAAACTATGCAGGTGTATAACTGGGGTATTTTTGTTATGATAAAACACTTAAATACATAAATTTGATTTATTTTCTTCATACCACATTACACTTGAAGAACTTAACGAGTCAAATTTTAAGATAATCGATAAACCATGAAAACAGTTATCCTACAATAGTTGTTTTGCACGAATTCTGGCTATATCGTCTGCGCGCCTCTTGAATTGTAACACCCAAATAGCGCGCGCATTTAAGTTGGTTTCATCGTGCTATGCCACCGAAAGTATTTATTTTAACTTTATGTTGTTTTTCCAGAATAATGTTCCCAATGAAAATTTTCACAAAGAAAATCATGTACTACATGCGCGCGAATTTCGTGCGAAAAAACATTGCTGTTATTTCATGACTAAATCTTACAGGACTCTTTTTGGCTGCAAGAGCGAATTTATAGATGGTATCATGTTCAACAATTCCTAGACCATTTGGCTGTACTAGGATAACAAGGATATTCAAAGCATTGTAAATACTGAAGGACGAATTGTCTTGAAATGAATTGACTCTGTTAGGTCCGAGATCAGCAATGTCCCTTTTCTGTTGTGCCTGTTAAACTAGTAAAAGTCCTTTTCGTTTTTTTACAACAGTGTAACCGTTTTCTTGCCACATTTCTATGATCATTGTGAATTTAATAACTAAATATGAACATTGCATACTATCATGATCAGACTGCTTAGATGTACATGTAGACACATATACACAATACCAAAACAGTCATACATTTTGTAATAACTATTGGGCCAATATACATCAACATATAATAACATAGGGAACAGAACTGAAACACATTTTAAGGTCACTAATTATAACAGGGACGATCAGACTTTTAAGGAATACACATATATAACTGGTTACCGTGTTGCAAATTAAAAATACTTTAATAGCCAAATTATTTGAGCATGAAATATTTTGTTTAAGCTCTAAGATAGTAATAGCTTTTACAGATTTATCGAGAGCAAAGTTATATTCTATTCAGCAATATAACAAATTCCTTTCTCAGTAAATTTCCAAGTATCATAAATCATTAGAAAAGTATTTTACTTCTTCTGATTATCAAAACAACATCTATCAAACTTCTATTTCACTTCTTTGAGGTGATTGAAAATAACAAGCCGAGCTTTTACTTCCCTTAAATTCTGAATTTTTAGTAAAACTAATTTCTTTGTGAATTCCATTGATGTAAAATCTTCGATGAAAATTCCATCTTCAGCGATAAGAATACTGTCTCGTATATAAAGCGTGCTAGCTTATTGGTCAGCGGGCACATCGTCAGCTCGCGTGTTTACTACACTAATCATCTGCATTCAGTTAAAGCGCGCTGTGAAACGTGGTAATTTCAGTTGATTTGAGAACTATTTTCTTTCGGCGGAGTGTGAATACATGGTGGTTATTAAAAATAGATTAAGCCAAATTCATATAGAATACCGGTATGTATTATTATGATTCCACTGGACGGAATTGTCTTCGACAGGTCTATAAAATTGTACAATACATATAATAAATCTTCTTGTGCAATGTTTAACATTTTGCAAATATTTTTAAGAATTTTTACTACTTTTGAAAATGAGACGAATTCCTGGATGGAGTAAAACCTTAAGCTTATCCTATTACATTTGTGTTGAAAATCAGAAAATAAAGTAATTTTTTAAGACATTTTCAAAATATTTAGTATTGCATTTGTACAGAGTTGGTAAATGCGTTTCTGACAAAAATCAAATTTGTAAGTGGATAAAAATGGTTTTATATAATATAATGAACCAAAATTGCTCAGTTCAAAATAAAAGAGAGTCCCTCCATTTAACGATAAAGATGTAAACCTAAAGTTACCGGGGTAAGTTGAAAACATATTTTTTCACATTTATATCCTTTAAATATGATCATTTGATGTATAAACTTACTGGGAGGGCACAGCAAAAAGAGAATTATGTGCACATAGTGTCTGGTGATAATGTAAGTTACCTTTTACCTATACTTTAAATCTTACATCTCGTCATTTTAATCAATTTAATAAAAGAATGACATTTCATGACATCCAGACATTAATCCTGCTCTAAAGCAGCAACTTGTTGACATTGACTGCAATTCCCAAGTTGATCGAAGATAAAATCTTAGCCATAAATAATAATTGTAACTCTGCATTACATTTAAACTGTTTAAAATATTATGTCCTGGACGTACTTTACCAGTTTCTTGTCATTTACTAATATTCATGCTCATTTCACATGAATAAAATTATTTTTTACATTGTTTTAATGCACAATTTATACACGTTTTCAAATAGTGTGCAAATTACAAGAAACCCTACCTATATAAATGTAAAGAGTGTGTCACAGTAGAATTTGATAAAAATATAACCGTTACGTATGTAACATTTATATAGGACAAAACACCAGATTGTGTTGATTTAAGTAAACACTTTCATTACCAACTTTTAGTAACATCAATCTATTGGAAATTCGATAAATTTGCCTTTATAAACAAAGAAGGAAAAAATACTTAAACTTAAATAGAAAAAGTTCTATTTGGAAATCAAAAATTCGATACCCCACAAATTAAAGTTTAATTTATTCCGGATATTGTAATATTTTTATAAAAATATTTCAATATTTGGTTGGTTCTTTTTGACTTTAAATATACCCACCTCAGTTCATATCGAATCTGTAGGAAACGGATAAAAAACTGACTTTTTCAAATATAACAAATAAAATGTATCAAAAGTTCGATAGCCCTAAAAATGTAGAAAAAATATTCAATTTTCGTTCTGTGTGATTTGTTTTAAATTTTATAATGGTTTGATTGGTCCTTTTTGCATTTTAGTGTGTACAGTGAACATTTCTTTAAAAAAATCCGGCATTTTCCTCCGTTGTCCGTAAGTACTCGGAAGCTCTTACGGAAAATATTGTCGTCTGCTAGTCTGACTTTGTCGGTACAAATTGTTATAGCTCAAAGCCTATAAATTGTAGGCAACTTCACATTGACAAAAAAAAATAATTAGACAATTTAAAACAAATTAATTGTTGAACTCAGAAACGCCGAAATCTAGATCCACTGTCGTTTAAAATAACGCTATGTAGGATTAAGTCTTCAATTCGCATTTAAATATACAAATGCTTTCAATTTTCATCGCAAAATATACTTAAAGTAACTAATTCTCATGTGTTTCCGTACAATATAGTCTGTCAGTAACTGAGTTCAAAGCATTCTTAATAAATACAACGATGATTAATTTATTAATTTCCAGATAGTTATATTATTTTTTACCGAAAGATCTGGAGACATTTTTATTGTCGCGGTGGTCCGGGTCCGATTTCCGACGCGGTCATCTTTTTTTCTTCATATGGGATTTTTCAATAATTTCTAAACAAAAAAGAAAAAAAAAAGAAAAAAAATCATTTTCTTTTATTCATAATATGACCAAACTTTAGTTTGAAAGATAGCCTTGATGAACTGATAATTTTGCTTCTTTGTATATATTATTCTGTACTCTTAAATTAATGCATGTTTTTGGTATATTCTTTAATCATTCGTTTTAAAAAAAATGCGATATCTATTATTTGATTTAATTGTAACAAATGTCTTAAAATTACCCTTTGACTTTTATTGTATATTACAATATTGCCTTGGGGTAAACAATGTCCGGTCAGTGTTGTTTCAAGGCGGGTCTTAAAAGATATGTTACCCAACTTACTGTAAGTGATAGGTATTTTTATGGTTTTATGGTTTTGGCGCTGTAATATATGTCTTTCACTTTCTTCTGTCTTTATATAGTCTTTTCCCTTTCTTTCATGAAAATTGTTTTTACGATTTTTACGCTTATTTCATGAATATTATGTGAGTAAGAAGAATCAGTACAAATTTAGAACTGACATTGTTAACAGAGTTGTTCCGTAAATATTTACTAAGTAAAGAACCTGGCCCAAATTTCACGAAAAATCTTAAGTTATTACTTAGTTAAGTCTGCTATTCTAAAATTGAGATATTGATGAAGTTATTGTTTTTTGGGGTTTTTTTTCTGTAACAATATATTTTAGTTATAGTTACGGTATTAGATCACTAATAGAAAACCTCCTTTTTGAAGAGTATTTAATTCCTACCATAAACCTACTTTTACTGTAATTCTTAGTGGGGCGTAGGTTCAAGCCCTACTGGGACCATATTTTTTTCTCCTTATTTTCCTTTTTTTCTAGTAAATTTTTACTTCTTTCAAGACTTGTTATTGATTTTTTGTACAAAAATGGTAAAAGATGCATTTGATAAGCGATTTCTTGGTGTTGAAAGTGAATTTACTACTTAAACAAAAGGGGTGGGGTTACACATCTTTAAAATATTGAGTTACATGCGGTGAAAGTTCTTTATTTTGCTTCACTCTTAGATTATATATTGTGGAAGAAATTAAGATAGGTTTTACGTCTGCCCTAACATTATTTTTTAAATGAAGTAAGCAAAATTCAAAACAGAAACACAGGATTCGACCTTATTTTTTCAATGTTGAAGTATGAATTCTGCCTCATTAAATCCGTTTATTTGAGGCACCATAGAAAAAATGATATTGACATTTTTATTTTGTGCTTTATAATTGTTTACCAATAGTTTGATGTTTCTTTTATTAAAATTAATGATAAAATTGATGAATTTTATTTATAAAGTTGTAATTTTATGAAGGAGTTTTCTTCTTACCACTGTATTCTACATTAGGATTTTCGTTTCCAAGAAATCGGAACTCGCAGTATAAACTTTTTACCTCACCCAGGGGAGGTAATTCTAGTCAAGATGACAATGATATTCCGAAACAATTTATACAATAAATACATGTGACTAACTGAGTAAATTCAGTTTTGTTTCTTTCGCAAAGAAAATGAGGAGAGGGGAGGATGGGAGGGTTATATGACAGTGGTAAGAAGAAAACTCCTTCATAAAATTACAACTTTATAAATAAAATTCATCAATTTTATTTCACTCGTTTTCTTCTTACCACTGTATTCTACATTAGGATAGATTTAAAAGCCTTACCTCTCAAGGATGGCTGGGAATTTTCTTTCTGTATTTCAGTTTCTTCAAACTTCACAGTACAAAAAAGGAATATGTACACACACACAAAAAATTAATACACACACACACACACACACACACACACACACACATATATATATATATATATATATATATATATATATATATATATATATATATATATATAATGCACATCCAATCTATGAATGGTTGGGCACATCAGAGTTACTCTTTGTAACAGTTATCATTTACATACACATATAAACTTTGATATCATCCTGTGATAAAGTTAAAAACATTCATTGTAATTTTATTTTACTGTCTGTTCCAACTCGCAGAAACTAAAACTTTCATAATTCTTCCTATTTACAGCCTGACGAAAAAACATTCATATCCACATTCCTTAGATAAAACTTAGGGAAAGCTGATTCCCTTGACCAATCAGCGGAGTCAAGGATGCTCTTAACAGATGCTCCATTAAACAGTGCCCATGAAGGGCCAATAGCTCTAGTTGAGTGAGCCTTGACTTGGATTTTTTCTTCATATGCCATTTTGATTGTCTGAACAATCCAATTTGAAATAGTTTGTTTCGAAACTGGCTTATGTGGTTTAACATATGACAGAAATAACTTCACTTCATCTGTACCATCTGGAAGTTTTCGAAAAATGTCTGTTCTTTTCAGATAAAAAAAAGTGTCCTTTTTGGATCCAACTTCTTGTTGTCATTAAAACAAGGAACAAAAATTTTAGAACCTTGGTGAGATGGGCGATCCTGCTTGGAAAGTTCCTGTCTTAAAAATGTTATGCCTCTGCTCTGTATGTTTACATATCCTTCCCCAAGCCGGAGCGCTTGTAGGTCGGAGCACCTTCTGAACGTTGTGATACCTGTTAAAAATACACATTAAAGAGTTAAATGTTTTAAAGAAATATGTTTCAAAGGTTCAAAAGGGGGTTCTTGTAACATTCTAAGAACTTTTGTAAATCCCATTTAGGAACAAGTCTCACTGTGGGTGGTCTCAAATTAAAAACACCCCTCAACAGCCTGATGATATCTAGGTGTTGACCAACTAAAACTTTGTCAACTGGGGGCAAAATTGAAGAAAGCATTGACCTGTAGCCACAAATAGTTCTATACTGTAGCCCCTTATGGAATAAATATGTAAGGAAATCTGCACAATCTGTTACAGAGGCATGATAGTGATTTTTACCCCGTTCAAGACACCAGCTATGGTACTTGTTGAACTTGCAGTCATAATCTGATCTTGTGCCTTTTTCTCCAAGATGCTTTGAGTAATTCTGAAGCTTTCTTTGAAAAGCCTTTCTTTCTGAAGTGACTGTCAAAAATGGCCATGCCACTAAATTGAAAATTTCTGGAGATGGGTGAAATATTTCTGTTTTTGGTTGATACAGAAGATTTTTGATCAGTGGTAGTCTCCTTGGGTAATCTATGAGCTTTTGGAGGAGACTCGTGTACCACATGCGTCTTGGCCACTGGGGCGCTATCAGAATTATTTGGCATTATAATTCGACATGTGTTCTAGAACTTTTGGTATCAAGCATATTGGAGGATAGGCGTAAGTCCAATCATGTTGCCATGGAATTGACAGTGCATCCACAGCTTAAGCTCTTTGATGGGGAGTCCAAGTGCAGAAGACTGGAAGTTTGTGGTTGCCTGGTGACGCAAATAGGTCTATCTGGGGATAGCCCCATAACTTGAAAATTTTCTGAACAATCTGATTGTTCAGAGACCATTCTGAATGTCTGATTTTCGTTCTGGACAACTGATTTGCTAGAACATTGTGACATGAGGCAAGATGAGCTGCTTTTATTGATATTTGATTTTTGAGAGCACATTGCCAAAGGTCCCAAGTTCGACTGCAAAGTGATAGGGATTTTGTCCCCCCCCCCCACTCCCCGCCACTTGTTTGTTCAGGTACTGTACTACTGTGGTATTGTCGCAACGTACTAGTACTTTTTGATTTTTCAGGATTGGTAGAAATCTGAGAAACGTGCGATATACTGCTTCCAACTCAAAATAGTTGATGTGCAGTAATTTTTCTTTCTCCGACCAATTGCCCTGATAAATCTGATTGTTGACATGACCCCCAAACCCTGTTTTCGAGGCATCTGTTGTGACTGTTACTGAGGCCGACCACTGGTGTAACGATCGGCCTTTGGCCGTGTTGGTTCTTTGTAACCACCATGTTAAATGGTTCTTTAATGTTTGTGTTAAGGGTATTTGGAAGTCCAGACTTTGGACTGTGTATTTCCAATTTCTGAGTAGATGTAACTGAATTGGACGCATAAATAGTCTGGCATTGGGAATCAATTCTATGCAGGATACCATTAATCCTAGTAAATGAAGGTAACTGTGTGCCGTGACCTGACCTTGTAATAGATTGTTCACTGCTTTTTCTAGATTCAGTAACATTTCTAATGTTGGAAAGACTAGGCCTTGTTTCAGTTTGAAAAGAGCACCTATGTATGTTATTGTTTGAGTTAGAATCAAATCTGACTTTTCCAGATTTATTATGAAACCTAAGCGACATAGGAGTTTCAGAGTTGTATCTAAATCTTCGATCAATTTTGTTTGAAGTTGATTCATTCCAAGCCAATCGTCCAGATAGGAAATCAGACGAATGTTTTGCATGCGCAAGTAAGCTGCTACTACTGCAGTTATTTTCGTGAATGCTCTTGGAGCTTGGCTTGGCCCAAAGCAAAGGGCTCTGAACTGATACGCTTTCCCTTTACACAAAAACGAAGGAATTTGCGGTGTGTCGGGTGGACTGGTATGTGAAAATATGCGTCTTTCAGATCGACCGAAAACGTCCAGTCTGCTACTTTCGTTGTATTCAAGAGACTTATAATACTGTCCATTTTGAAGTGCTGCTTTAGCATATACAGAGGTCGAAGGTTTATCACTGGTCTGAGATCTCCTGTTTTCTTTGGAACCAGGAAAATTGTACTGTAAAAACCTTGATGTTGTTCCATAAAAGGGACAGGTTCTATTGCATTTTTTTCTAATAACCTTTGAATTTCTTTTTCTAAAATAGGAAAAAGCTGAACATTTACACGAGTTTCTCTCAGACCAGTTTCTATTGGTGTTTGAACAAAATCGAATTTTAGACCGTTTTGAATTGTTGACAACACTCATCGGTCGTCTGTTATTTTTTCCCATTCTTTTATGAAAAATTTTAGGCGACCTCCAACAGGTATATCCTCTTTGCAAGCTAGAATCTTGCTGTCAGGAGCAATTCGGAATTTTGAAATCATTGTGAAAACTTACCATAGGCTTTCCAGTAACTGTAGCTGAACGTCGTCCTGATGAGAACGAAGTCTTCGGTATTCTGGAAAAATTTGAGCTTCTAGGTTTATATTCAAATTCCAGACGTGGTCTTTTAACATACTCTCTTGGAGGTAAAGTGTTGCCTTTCCTCTTGTACTGGCTTGAGTAGCCGCTGTAACGAGAGCTAATATTTGGTAAAACATCAGATAATTGTTTAGAAACTTCTTGTTTGCTCTTCAGTTTTTGATCAAACTCTGAACCAAATATACCATCACTTGCAAGAGGTAGAGACATAACAGTAGATGCGTAGTCTTTGTATTCACTAAGTCCTGTGTCATATAGGGCAGACTTTCTTCTTATAAGATGGTGGAGAGCCCCTGATCTCCCAATTTGGTCAAGCGTTTTGATGTGATAACAAATAAATCACGTACATTTTGAACAGCACTGTCCACATTAGGATTTTTTTGAAAAGTGTATCCAAAAGACTACCTAAGGCTTGTTGAGCGTAACAAGTAGTAATAAGCGCCATTCTTGAAGCAAGCTGACCTTGGAAAGCTAGTTTTTCTAAGGATTTCATATTTCTACCAAATAAAGACGGAGCATTCCCAAAAGCTGCCCTATGTCCATATCTCTTTTTCAATAGCACTTCTATTGTATTTTCAAGAGGAGGTACCTTGAACCAGTCTTCACACGATTCATGAATAGGAAATGACTGTTTTTAACTGTCCCGATAACAAGACATTTTAGATGGATCTGCTGAACGCCAAGATTGTTTCAAAATGTCAGTTTGATTCTTTTCTAAAACAAGACCAGCCTGCGATTTTGGTTTAGAAACTAAGGCATCATGTCCAAATTTTTTCCCTAAAGTATCTGGCTGTTCTAAAACTTCTGGAGATTTATGTTTGCCTGTAATATTTTGATATCTGCTAAATCTCTCAATTTCACCTTCTTCAGGCGAGTCGGGAATGGCTAACCTTAGAGCTATTTTCTAACAAAATAGAACGATGTGGCGAGATAGACCTGCTAAATGACCCATCATGTAACATTTGTCTCATTTTATTATTGCCAGGTTGCAAACTCAACTCGTCAACATCTCTGATTTGATACTGTTCATTTAAATCATTCTGCAAAGAAATTCTACCCGAAGTAGAATTGTTATTTTGATCTGTAGGGATTTGAGACTGTATTTTCTCAAATGTAGACAATAAAGTTGAACTCTTACCGTCCAGCTCGGCATACTGTGATTCACTTTTCTCAAATCTTGCTGAAATTTTGTTTTCTAAAGTCTCCATCAACAGTGAGGCATCCGAGGACGAGGATTATACTGTACCCTCATGATGTGTATTTGATGATGAAGCTTTCGAGGTTTTTACTGTACCCTCATGCTGTGTATTTGATGATGAAGCTTTCACACTACCTTCAGGCTGTTTATTTGAAGATTTCTTTCGTCCTTTCCCAGTGGAAGACGATTTTATAGAACGGATCGATGCATTATAATCATCCGCTAACTTCTGTTTCACTTCTTTTTCTGCCATAATTGCAGAAAATACAAACAGACTGAGTCACTGAATAATGTTCAATGGCTAACAAAATCCACAAAAATTTACCACAAAGTCAAAAAATTTAACAAGAAAACACATCTGTTCCGATCTATCGCAGAAACAAAACTGAATTTACTCAGTTAGTCACATGTATTTATTGTATAAATGTGACTTCCGGTTTGGGAATATCGTTGTCATCTTGACTAGAGTTACCACCCCTGGGTGAGGTAAAAAGTTTATACTGCGAGTTCCGATTTCTTGGAAACGAAAATCCTAATGTAGAATACAGTGGTAAGAAGAAAACGAGTGAAATAAAATGAGTTCTCTGCAAACGTTTTGGATAGTGGCCATCACTTTGAAATTTGTCTCTACTTGAGCTTGAGGAGATACCATAAGTTATACAACATATATAAAAAAACGGCATGGTAAAAGTTGTTTAAAAATTGCAAAATAATGCGGAACACGGTTACCTTTCAGAATATACCAAGCAATGGCCACTTTGTAAACATTACGATTAGTGATCTAATACCTTAAAGTATACTATGGTAGTAGTATTTTTCAACAGTACTTATTTATGTCACGTAAATATGATATTTCTATTTAGGCACGAAATAAGAAACTAAAGCCTTACCATGCTAAATTACAATAATGAGCGTGTCTTTCAATCTGGACAGTACTATTAATTATGAAAAGGGTGTATACCGAAAAGTTACTGGCTGAATGGCAGACAGTGCATATCATGATCAGTCTGCACGGATGTGCAGATGTGCAGACTGATCATGATCTACATTGGTCGCAAAGGAAGAACAAATCGTGTTCAGCATTGTAGGGGTTAAGTATTTCCTTTTAACAGTATAAGTCTTATTTTTATATTTCTTTTTCTTTAAAGCGACCGGCCTCCAGATCGTTCGACAACAAAAATACTTTTCAGATATCTTGAAAAAAAATGCTATATTTCTTATGAAGGCTTCAAAACTTAATTACTGACAAACTTTATGTTATGGAAATACATGAGAATTTGCTGTTTTTACTACCTTTTACGATTAAAATTTTGAAAATATTTTAGAATCGAAAGCTCATATTCTAATGTTCATAATATGTGAAAGAAAGCGCGTATAGAGGAAGTATATACGTTTTCTAAATATTTAATAAGTTTTCGACTGTTGTGATTTTCACTTTAATAATTAACAAAACTTCATTCAATTCAAGTATATTGTTTAGCAAACCGCCCGCCTGTAAATACATCAGTCAATGACCAAATATGTTAATTATCGATTTTCCCCCGTGTTACTACAACAACAACAACAATTATTATTATTATTATTATACCAGATTTGTTGACCGCCCTTTTAATATGTAATATACGTTCAAAGGCGCTTTACAATTAAACATGTGACACATCGCAGATATGTAGGAAAATAACAAAACATGACATATGCAATCACAAAACTGAAACTGAACAATTTGATTAAACGCCTTTTTTATAAATGATATTTTCAATGGCGTTAAACATAATAATAAAAAATAATAGTTGTTACAACAATATCATAAATGAACAATGATAACATTTACAGCCTTATTGTTACAAACAGCCATGACCGCATCCCCCACCCCCGAGGTCGTTTTACCCCTATTGCCAATACCAGTGCTTTAAACATCTGGTACGCCCAGACGGGCTACATATAGTGGTTCAACCTCCCGGTAAATGGTGCCATCATGTACTGTTTTAGATAGAAATACCACACATTTCAAGTGAAACTCAAGTCTTGTGAAAAACACACACATAGAACGTCATAACCCTTAAAATATGACATGATGAAATAAAAGATGGATTGTCAATTTAGTTAGTTACATGATGAATTGTACAGCTAAGAGATCTTCGTCAGCGACGAATGACTTGCTGTAGTTCTGTATTACAAAAATAACAATGGCATATTTATTATGAGTAGAAACAGTCACAGTTGGTATCTATGTGTTGTAGAAAATTTTGAAAAGGTGTGTTTTGAGAGCTCTTTTGAATGAATTAAGTGATGAATCTTTTCTGAGATTGTCAGGGAGAGAGTTCCATAGTTTTGCGGCGGCAACCCTGAAAACTTCTATCCCCGTAGGTAACCAGTCGACTTTTTTGTGGCACAAGGGTTGTTGCTGCATTTGCTGACCTCAGATTTCTAGTCGGCACGTACACCTCCAGTAAGTGTCTCATATACACCGGCGACTGTCCATGCAAGGCATTGAATGTTTAAATGAGAATGTTGTATTTAATTCTATCTTGTATTTGAAGCCAATGAAGATCTTTAAGGATTGGTGTTATATGTTCAAAACGGGTTGTTTTCGTAATAAGACGTGCAGCTGTGTTTTGGACATTTTGCAGTTTGCTCATTGCCCAATTATGGTCGAATATGACCAACGTGTCGTATTTGGCCGTAGCATGTTCGAGTCACAGAATTAACATGATGGTCCATGTGCATGTTCGAATCAAGCGTAGCACCAAGGTTTCGAACAGTTTTTGATGGCCTTATGCTCGATTCTCCAACTTTCAGTTCTAGATTTTCAACATGTTTGGAGTGTTTTTGACTTGAAAAAGAATTACAATTAGTACGGAAATCAACGATTCCGTCCGATAGCGATGATACTGGATTATTGGTTTTATTGATTTTTATGATAGGTAGATCTGTCCCGCTTTATCGGTTTCGAGATGTTACTTAAAGTTCGTAATGACTGGAAAAAGATCAGCGAAATCTTACCTAATAAAATTGAATGCATCCAATTAATATGTAACAAATACTTAAAAATAAAACAAGATGGCCATGATGACCCTAGATCACTTACCTGCTTAATATATGCTACTTCTTTCAAATGTCAAACTGATGCTAAAATATTTTGAAAGTACATCAGTGTAAGATCGGTGTGCAAAACTGCATATGTCATCCAAATTTCAGTCAAGGCTGTATCTTAAAAAAAAGAGAAGAAGTAGGTCTGTAGGTAAAGGCCACTGTCAAGTGACCCCTAATTACTTATGAACCCGGAGTGTGGCCTCTTTGCGCCCGAGGTTCATAATTTGAACACTCTTGTTAGAGAACCATTAAGCAATCTACATACCAAATATGAGAGGGCTAGGCCTTGAACATTCAGACAAGAAGATTTTTTAAAGTTTCCTTTTTTCCTATATAAGTCTATGTAAAACTTAGGACCCCAAGAACAGGGCCTTTTTTCACCCGAAGGGCACAATTTAAACAATTTTGGCAGAGGACCTCTAGGCTATGCATCACACGAAATATCAAAAGCCAAGGTCTTGTGAGACGAGAAGATTTGTAAATTATTTTCCTATAAAAGTCTATGTTAAACTTGGTACCCCGGGGCGTTGCCTCTTTTAGCAGCACAGGGACATAATTTGAACAATCTTCATAGAAGTATATTAGACGCTGCCACCTGCTAAAAATCGCAGGTCTATGCCCTGCGGTTTTGGACAAGAATATATATATTTAGTTCCTCCTTTCGGTTGCCATGGCAAACTGAGGTCTGTGTGGATTCAAACTTTTTGAACAATTTTGAAAGCTCATTTCTGTGAAATTTGGTGTAATCCTGTTCAATGGTTTTCTGAAGAATGGTTTTCTGGAGATTTTTCTAAAAATTGCTGAGAGACGGACGACTGACGACGTACGGCGGACATTAAGCGGTCACAAAAGCTCACAATGAGCTTTGGCTCAGGGGAGCCACAGTCATATACTTAATATAGTAAGTAACGTTTTGGGGTCCTCTTGAAAGTAATGATTTTTATACCTTTTCAAAAGTTTAACTAATTTTTGTTAAACATACAAAACTGTTACCATGTTTTAATTAAAAAAGCATTATGTAACTTGCATGTTGCCAAAATTATTAAAAAATGGAACTGAAAAAGTAACAATTCGTTTTATGTATGTCACAAGTCTAATTATTGCGTAAAATGTTGTCATTTGCAATTTAATTTAAACAATATAACGCACATTTGCAGGACGTTAGGAATGTCACAAAGTTTACACATTTTTATTATTGTTTATCATGATATATTATCTTAAAATGAAATTTAAACTTTAAAGGATTATGTCTGTAACGTATTTCCAAGGTATTTACATAAATGGAAAAACGTAATGTAGTTAATGTAGTGTTAAATACCTCTACTTTCCTAATATTTGTGATACCAGCTGAATCTTTGAAATTTCATAGTAATGTGAAATGTTTGTTTAGAACATACACAGGGTAAGATAAAGAAGATGTTGATGGTGTTATTTCTTTAATGAAAATCAGCACTTTTATATGGGGTTGAAGATTTCTGATAAAAAAAAATGCGCAATGATGACAAGATGTCATCCATGAGTTTCTTGTTAAATTTAATGTCGTAAATGACAGAAAACTGCAATAAAACCTTGTATATACCCTACTGCAATGTTCAGTTTCTTGTCTGTATTATTTTACTATTCTAATACAATTGAAAGGCTAGGAAATAAAAGAAGAATCTCATCCACAATAGACATATGAATGATTAATATATTGATAATATGAACATCTTTCTACCTGAAAGACAGGCACGTTAATCATCTTTGGCTATGAAATCATGTACTGATATACATTCTAGCATACAACTGCTGTTCTTGTCACGTTTTGGGGGTGTTTTAACAGGAGAGAAAACGTGTGTTAACAGAGAGATTCTCGCGCTCACGTGCTGTTATACCAACTTTTTATATATGTGCGTTCCGTGACAGAGCGTAAACGTATTACGGCCCCAAAACGGATAATTCAAATTTGAAATGACGTCAACGTGAAAAAAACAACTCGGAAATTCCCGCGCATTTCATGGAAACTTAATGATAATGTATTCATTTATTCGCCTTTTCGCGTTTTATGCTAGAACAGCGTTAGCGCATGTTGTTTTTGTGTTCTAACATCTTCAGAATCCCTCGGGATACGTTGGTAATATCACCCTACGGGCTTGGGCACCAACCAATTCCTCGGGATTCTGCAGACGTTATAACACGAAAAAACATGTGTTATCCCTACATACACACTGAATCAGATTTTTGCGGAGCAGTTCTTTTATATTATATTGAAAACACGGCCTTAAAAATGTCTCTTCATGATCTCTTTAATGGAGTTGCTGAGGTCAAAACTGTTTTGTCTTCAAAAACAAGACTAAAAATAGGAACGAGACCTTTCGTGAGAAGTACAGTCTGAAACTACATGCAGATTTAATTAAATGGTTTGTGTATTACATTGATTACACGTTTGTATATCACTTTGCTTGGCTTGAACAATAATTCAGCAGTACGTTAAGCATGTTACACTAAACAAAGAGCGTCTGGGTGTCCAAAAATTATTGACGGGCTTATATCGATGTGCAAAGCTTTAAAACGAACACATTCGTCAGCGTTATTTAGTCGTTCTGATCATTGCTGAGTATGGTACATGCGTATAGCATTTAAGAGTCGTATATTGCCAGGAAATTTTGCAGTATTTAAGTAAAACTCAACAACATGAAAAAGATGATATTTTCTTAACTTTCTACACATATTAGGAATATATCCAATTTGTCTGGTAAAAGAATTATTCACATGTGAGTTAAATATTTTTCTAGTAAGTAAAGCTCCGGGCATCGTGCAGAGCTTTAGAAGGAATTCAGTTTTCGTTTATCAGCTTCTGAAATAACAGGCAGCAATCCAAGCATACTGAGATTAATGTCAGTTTAAGTTCTCCTCGAAAATTCTTGAATGCACTTGGCATCTAGCCGAAACAACATTTCTATTTTAACGTACCATTTTCATCATATTATTCCATATAATTAGTTCAGACTCGTAAAGAGCAGTAAGAATAGACCCTACTAAGGAAGTCAAGTCTAAGGGGTTTATATCTCAAGGAGTCTATTGATAGAAGTGAGAATAAGTTGAGCGGACTTTCCAGATACAATGTTCATTCGATTTGCATTTGTGTTATTCAGGCCAAGCGCAAAGAACAGAGTCAACCGGTCTTACTGATACACTTCCAAAATCAATATTTATATGTTTTAAGTTTGGATTAATATTTTGTTGATTTGCATTTATTGGCGTTGGGTTTTTATCCCCAAGCATGCGTTCATGTTAATGACAAACACTCGACGAATATACAGTTATACTCACTTTAACGCCATTTATAATGTGTCCTTGAATTCTCCACCATACTTTTCATAACTCTGTTTGCATGAGTTGCACGAGACTAATGTCATTCACGTAAAAATGGGGTCAGACAAGTTGTAAATGCAATACCATTTAAACGTAATTAATTGATAATGCAGTTCAAGAAAAACTTAATCTCGTAACTTTATGAACATAGTCCAGTAGAACTTGGACGGAAGCTTGCAATAGGGTATATATACTAGGTATTTTTGCAGTGTCCTGTTCTTTAGACTTCAGTAAATGAGAATCAACCGGATGACATCTTTTCATCTTTGGGGATTTTTTTTATCTGAGAAATTTCAAAATTGCAGCCATCGTCGAATTTCAATGCTGTTCTTCTTGAAAAAAATATAAAGAGAAACATACATTGTAACGGATTTAAGGGTATACATTGTATAATGCTTTATGCTGTTCATAAGAAGAAGCATACATAATATATCATGACTTTGCGAGATCCTTGGGCAATTTCTTTCTATAGAATCCAAAATGGCTGCCATAAAATCCATATGATAGCGTATTTTTCATATTGTATTTCAGTTGATTGCTTGAAAACAGATAAAGGTGCTGTTGTTATTTGCAATATCATTTTCGTAGAAATAACAAACTATATACTCAACAGAAAGAAACACAATCAATTCGTCACAAATAGATAGGTACAGAAGCAGTGGCAGCAACATTATCAACAACAGTCCGAGACAACAACTTCTCTAGACTTAAAATTGTATAAACGAATTGAGAGTAGGGAAGCGCTATTTGAACATGTTAGTAATATATCAGGGAACTAATATCGTTTAAACATTTAGACACATGTTTTTTCCTGTTGTTATATCAGTAACACATAATATATATATTTATATATTTATCTACGTTACCAAATTCAAATTACTTGCATTACGCAAATTTGAAAATTCACAAACGCTGGTTAGTGATGATAAAATCGTAAAAGATCGATATCATAAAACTATAATTAAGGCAAGCAATTATTTCCATACTGTTAGGAGAAATGTCAAGAAAAGTAATGAGAAAACTGAAAAACCGTCCCTAATTAGAATATTGTTTGATTTTTTTCAATTTTACATTAATCCATTAGTTAGTAAAATTGAAAATGTCCAAGGTATGTCTGCAACATGAAGCTGTGTATCCCAAATGATAATGCTGTAATAAATCACCCCCTTACTATATTTTACTAAATTAAATTTAACCTAGTCCATGTGTTAACCGTAAGGAGATTCTAAAATACCTCATTCCATATTTAAGCACTAAAAGAACAATCTAAATCATGAAAGCCCACCTCAGACATGTACAATTCAGCTCCAGTCTTTCTGCAAACTGACCGGCCACAGTGCCTTTTAATTGAGCTACCAATGTCCTTTTCCAGTATACATTTACAATACTGGATACTCAATAAACCTAAAAAGAAAACTTTTATTGACTGCCATAATACTTGAGCTTTCATAATGTCAGTTACGATTATTTCCGCGTACCACATGTGATTGATTTTTGAAAGAGTTATGTCATAGATATATATTTTTAAGAAACATTTGTAAGTAAACTAATACTCAATTATGAAAAGCAGGTTGACTTTTTCTACATTAACTTCATTTTCGTTTGTGGCATCAATAGATGACAGTAGCCGGACCGCACTATCGTATACATTAAATACATTAAATACAGAATGTGCATATAAGATAAACATAGTATTATCATGATATGTAGACAATGATAACAACACTTAAAGCATATTGTAAACGTAAGATATTGTTAGTTTCAATTTTACGCCGATCAAGTCCCTTCTACTGTCAGTTAATTTGAAACATGCTAGTTCGATGGAAAGAAACTACCCCAGAAATAAATAATGATGTGACCTTAATTGAAAGTTACACAGTTATTTTCGGTAAGGTACACATAACAAATCTTCTTATACAAAACTGCATTTCTTTGTTTAAATTATATTAAGTAAATTTAGAACAATGAGAAAGTAGATCGTGGAAGGAGTAAAACCTCAAGTAGTCAAGTTTACTAGACTACATGTATGTTGAAATGCAGAAAATATTTTATGTAATTTTTAAGACATATTCACATCATATACTATTGCATGGGTCTAGAATTAGTAAAAATTTTAGTGTCAAACATTAAATGTGTAAGTAAAGCCCTCTACAGACGGTAGGTTTTTGTTGTACAACACTAATTATCTCAAAGATGTACAATTTTGAAACTGTACATTTTTCACATACAGACAGTATTCCATTCCCATATAAATCACATAGATTTACCTAGTAAACATAGCGCCTCAGATACTGAAAAGAATGTAACTATTAATATTATAAAAAGTAATATTCACCTTTTTATGTCCCATGAATTTGATTACGCATGACACAAATGAGCCACGCCATGAGAAAACCAACATAGTGGCTTTGCGACCAACATGAATGCAGACCAGCCTGTGCATCCGCGCAGTCTGCTCAGGATCAGTGATGTTTGCTTTCAAAGTCTATTACAAATAGAGAAACCGTTAGCGAACAGCATGGATCAGACTGCGCGGATGCTGGTTGGAAACGCACTATGTTGGTTTTCTCATGGCGCGGCTCAAATCATTTAATTTTTCAGTGTCATCCTTCTTCCATTATGCATTAGAAGCCATTTTATATTCAGATTTGTGTTTGTTGTTTTTTTTTTGGCCAATTGTTTCTGGAATTTCATTCACTTGCCTCTTATCAACTAATTATTTACCAATATGTTGCTTGTCAGCATGGGTGGTACGTAAGGCAAAACTTACGAAATAGAACATGTCCTAATCTGTAAGTCAAGACTTAATATTAACGAAATTAAGGAATAGCATCATACACAGGATAATATTTGGCTGTCCACTTGAATTTAATTGGTGTTGTACAACAAAAACCTACCGTCTGTAGAGGGCTTTAAGAGCAAATAGCTCTGTATCATGTTATAGACCGTAATTGCTGGATTCAGACTAAAATGAAGTCCCTGCATTTAAGGATAAAGGTGTATATCTCAAGTTACCGCGGTAAGCTATCTTATTTCATCTCTAAGGTTATCATCTTGAAGTAAAACAATTACCAATTCACCATTGTATCGTTTGCCTATGATCATTTGATAAACAAACGTACTTAAATGAATTTTGTACAATGTGTATGATGATAATTTAAGTTATCTTTGACATATACTCATATCTCATCATTTTAATCAATTTAATCAAAGTAAGACTATTCAATTCCATACATTCCCCAGCCCTGCAGGAGCAACATGTTGACTTTAACTGTTATTCGCAAGTTCACAGAAGACGACACCGTAGCAATGAATATTATTTTCAACTCAGCATCGTACATTTAAACTGGTATAGAAATTATATCTTGGAAGTACTTTACCAGTTTTCTGTCATGTGATATTATTCATGCTTATTTCAGATTAATAAAATTAGTCTTTTAAGTTGTTTTAATGCACAATATATTCATGTTTTCAGACTTAAAAGTGTGCAAGTTATGAGAAACCATACAAAGATGTAAAGGGTATAGCATAGTAAAATTCTTGTAAAATAAAATATTACGTTACCGTTACGTATGTAACATTTTAAAGGACATTTCACTCGATGATACTAACTTTAAAAAAATTCTTTATTGAAAAAGAAAAGTCTCTTATAAATATATACAAGAGAAATCCTATCTATCAAAAGCAAATTTACTCAACTAACGTGTAACAAAAACATAATTTGTAAGGTTTTGATGCAATTTGCAAAACAAACTAATGATCTTTAAATCATTTTAAAATCACCTTTTCAGGGGTCAAACACTAAATTTGTTTACATTTATAACTGTCATCACGTTTTATTTTATTTTTTTTCAAAAACAAAACAAAACAAAAACAAAACGTTCTGTTACTTGCCTCTTGCCAAAATTATTTTAGAAGAAACAGAAAAGGTAAAAAATCGTGTTACATACGTCAAACGGCTAATTATTACGAAAAACATTGACATGTTCAATCTAATTTAAGCAGTCAAACGTATAATTGCAGGAAATTTAGAAAATGTCACATAGTGTTCACATTTTTTTCAGTTTTCATCATAATATATTATCTTAAAATGTAATTGAGATTTTAATAAATTGTGTTTGTAACGTATTTTCAAGGTCTTCATATAAATGAAACATAACTTAACGTTGTAAAAAGAGTTTTAAACTTAAAAATATTTATATATTTTGATCAGATTATGATAGAAGCATTCTGTGTGAGATGGCAAGTCTTTAGAATAAAAGTATTGTAAGGGAAATTATTTTGAAACTATCTTGATGTAAATTCTACAGGTACCGTATTTTCCGGACAATAGGCCGCGGCCTATACGTTTAAAAAAGTGAACGGGGTGCGGCCTATGCCTCGAAGCGGCCTATACGTCAATTTATTTTTTCTAAATGGGCCTGTCATGCGGCCGGTGCAACGGTTTTAATTTTTCACTTGCATTTTGAAAGCCGATCGAATCATGTAAAATGTAAAGAATGGACACTATTGCCGCGAGGGCCTTGAAAACAGCTCAAAAAAATTACACTGGACTTAACAGTCCACTGCATTTGACGAATTACCTGTAAATACAACAAATTTCAATGACTATTTATTGCGGACAATCTTTATACGACATGGTCATGTTCGAAGCATAGTGGTGTATAGTCCGCGGCCAATATGCCGGAGTGGCCTATACGTTAAATTTTATTTCTGATATAGTTAAAATATACGGCTGCGGCCAATACGGTGCAGCGGCCTATTGTCCGGAAAATACGGTACCTTATTATGAAAGGTAATTAATCATCAAATAAAGTTCTTAAGAAATATAACCATGCATTCCTTATACTGTTTTAGTCAGCTGAATGTTAGAAATTTCATGGTCATGTTAAATGTTGGTTTAGAACATATTTACAAAGGATAAGATAAAGAGGGTATTCGTTTTGTTACTTCTTTAATGAAAATTAGCATTTGAACATTTGCTGATAAAAGAAATCTCCAAAGATGACAAGATGTCATCTGGCAGTTCCTTGATCAATGATCAATAGATCCTAAATGAATAGAAACTGTAATAAAACCTTGTATAAATTAGTACCATACTGCAAGGTTCGGTCTCTTTTCTCTGTTATTCTACTGGACTAACAAGTATGATGTTGTAATAACAACTACATTGACACTGAACTGAGTAGCAGTCGATTTATATGTGACTTTATTAATTCATTTTGTGTTTTGTTATTGTTGTCAAAAAGTTTAACGGAAGTGCCTCATAACTGAAAGTGGAAATGAGTTCGATTCGCAAAATAGTCAACTCTAAGTAATATTTTTTGATAAACGTCCATAGAAATTGATAATTCAGATTTTAAAGAAGAATTTTCTGAATAGGATTCTATATTTGATAAGAAATTATAAACATCGAAAGCTTTTCTTTTTTAAAATAATACAGGTGTTGCCACTTAAGTTGTCTCCCGTTGAGTATTAGAGTTACCGCTATACAGCGCAGTAATACTTTTTGCAGTGAATCGCGAAGAAGTCGTGGGGAAATTAAAAACCATGTAAATAAACTAAAATTAACCACTTTTTCGAGATCAATTTTTTAAGTGATCAGCGTTATGCATTTAACCCACCAGACCTGTGTAGCATCTTAGATATCTGTACAAAGGTATTTATTCTGTAGAATGCCATGTTATGCCCTTGCAATGCTAATCCCACTCTTTTTATTTTGTTGTTACATTTTTTGTCAATGAGAAAGATTGCGTCAATCCCGAGTTGAGATGACAGGGCGTGAAATTTTTACATGTTTAAGCAAACCTGGTGCGTTAGAAAGAAAAACTCATCCGTACAACATTATTTGTTACACTGGTAATGTAAAAAAAATCTGTTTTTTCCTTGTACGTACAAAGGCTCAATATTTTGTGTTGAATGTACTTTCACGAAGACCTCTTTTTTCTTGATACATGCAAAGTACCACATACTTATCAACAAAGCTTTGAATATAATAGGTGTCCATCAGTGTTTTATCATTTAAAAAAAAATAAGTTTTTTATCTTCCCGACATCAATTTCTTAAATATGCATCCCTTCTTCAATTCTGCATGAACTATGAATGTAGCAATATGCGCCCCCTTAATATAATTTAAAAAAGGAAGCGTAGAATGCAAGTAAACAAGCAAGCAAGCAAAAGAATTTGGTTTAATAGAGTCTGTTAATGGGTGATAATGAAACTTGCAACACCCTTAACCACTAGGAATAGTAGTATGTATCAATATTTAATTGACTTCTCAAGATCTCAAAGGACCAATTCAATGGTTAAGGAAGACCCCAGGAGCTCCTTCTGCAATATTTTATAACGGGTGGGTAACTGGATAACAAATATTATATCGATGCATTTAAACAATATTGTGAATAAAATATAATCGTTATGCACTTAGTGACATGTCGATATAAAAAAAATGTATCTGTCCCGAGCTACATAAGGTAGTCATCACTTAAACATTCTTTTTACCTATAAGACCTTCGTTACCGCCTGTGCCGACGAGGAATGAAGGCACTCCGCTTCCGGTACCGCAGGTACTTCGCCAATGTTTACAAAACAAGCGAGATTGGTGAGTGATTTTTTTTTTCATTTTTGTCACAAAAAGAAAAAAAACAAGAAAAAAAACCGGAGAATGTAGACGGGTGAAAATATATCTTATGTACATAATTTTATATTTAGTTGCAAATGATCAATTTCCTAGAAATGCAAGATCAAATAAGTTGGAAATGAAACGTGATCTTTTTAAAATCAGCGCTTGTTTAGACTCAATTCATTTCACTGACCCAAACCGCATAGTCAGAGCCGTCGTATATTATAACTTTGGATGGCATGGGTTCTGCCAAAACATAAAATGTGTCCAGAAAGTTTCGAATTTGAAGTTTATGCCAAGTTTGGAAAAGTGCCATAGGCTGAAATATGAAACGAACGTCATACATAAGATGAAAACGCCAGGACTGTGACAATTATTCTATAAACAGTATATCATTTATGGAATTTGTACTAATTACTCAAACTCTGCGCACTCTGAGTACTGCATTATCTTAAGCTTGGCATAGTTTTAAAATTTAAGGGGAATAACTATGTCTGGGTGTAATGAAACGTAAAAAAAGAAAAAGTTATGGCCCCTGAAATAGTAAGAATTAAACATTTTCACGTTGTGACATCCCTAGCTCATAAAGAATTTAATATAGATTCATGAAACCTTGCATCAGTCTTAATCATGATGTGAACTTGCGCACCTCCTATTTTTCATTTGGCCCGCTCCCTATTTTCAGAGTTATGGCCCCTGAAATAATCAAATATGCCCGTTTTCACCTTGTGACACCTAGCTCAAAACGTATTTCATATAAATTGATTAAACCTTGCATGAGTCTTTATCATGATATGAACTTGCGCACCTTCTGTTAATCATTTTGGTCCACCCCTTATACATGTATTCAGAGTTATGGCCCCTGAAATAGTCAAAAATGCACGTTTTTACCTTGTAAATAGTTGAAAACTTGCATAAGTCTTTGTCATGATATAAACTTGCACACCTCCTATTTTTGTCTGCCTCTGCCTCATGTTTTCAGAGTTATGGCCCCTGAAATAGTACAAATATGCACATTTTCACCTAAATATGTGCCAAGCTCAAGAAGTATTTGATACAAATTCATGAAACCTTGCTTGAGTCTTTATCTGTATGTGAATATCCATATATGTGGAAATCAGCCACTGCCATGCCTCTATATTAAAAGGAAATAGAAATACTCCGTCAAATTACTATTTCTCTGATAAGTTGTGTAGGAAAAGTTATGGAAAGAGTCATGTTCAAACATTTTTACAACATTTGTATTCAAACGATTTAATATATCTAGAACAGTCGGGTTTCTTACCAGGTCATTCTACTGTGTATCAATTATTAGATAGTTATCACTAAAAATGTTCATCTTACGATAATAAAATGCCAACATGTATCTGCGATATATCAAAGGCGTTCGATCGAGTATGGCATGATGGTATATGTTTCAAATTAAAACATAAGGGAATCTGTGCTAGTCTTTCGCAGTGGACCAAAAGTTATCTTCTAATCGTAATGAAAAAGTGTTTATCGGATCGTCTTTCTCAGATCTAAAATTTGTATCGACCGGTGTCCCCCAAGGCTCGGTTCTTGTTCCTCTATTCTTTTTGGTATATGTTAATGACATTACTGATAATCTATTAAGTGTAGCCCGTCTATTTGCTGATGATAGTTCTTCAGCTGTCTCATCTTCAGATATAGATATCATGCAACGCACCTTGAATAATGATCTTCAGATAATTAGTGACAGGTCTCTGCAATGGCTCGTAGAATTTAATCCTAGTAAAATAGAAGTAGTATTTTTAAAATTAGGATCAGAACGTAAACCTGCATTGATATTCAATAATGTTAGTCTTGACTTTGTCGAAAGTCATAAACTTTTCAAAACTTGTAACTGTTTATAAAGTAAGACAGGGGAACTTCCCAAATTATCTAGCAGATATATTTCCTGCAACTGTTTCTGAAACTACTCCCTATCCTCTTCGTAATAACGACTATGAAACATTAGCCTGTCGTATTCAGGCATACAGTTCCTCTCTTATTCCGTCAGCCACTTCTCTTTGGAACAATCTTGAAATAGACATAAGAAACTCCGAATCAAATTTAAAGCGCATGCCATTCCTAAATACTACTGCGCGGGTGACAGACAAATTCAATATACATGTATCATGCACGCATGCGTAATTACTGTAGTAACCTAAATGGTGATCTCTTTCGCAATCATCTCCGTAACAATCCTATGTGTGAATGTGGTCATCAAAATGAGGACGCAGAACATTTATCTTCAACTGTACTTACTTCTAAACTCAAATAATTAACTTATTTCGTGATACTCGTATGTTTAATCTGCTAAATTTAAAAACTCTGCTCTTTGGTAGCGATAGATATACGGATGAGGAGAATAATTTTATATTCTTACAGGTTCAAAAATACATAAAACAGACTGCAAGATTCAAACAGTATTGTACGATATTATGAAAGAGAATATAAAGATGAGAATACTGGAATGTATTATACATAAGATTGACTTCCCAAGGAGCTTGACCCCCATCCCCACCTCTATCTCTGTCTCTCTCTCTCTCTATCTCTCTCTCTCATAAAAATACATGCTTTATTTCATTTTTAAATTTACAAAACCTTTAATTTTCCCCACCAATTTGTTTCGTTTTATATCTGTTGGGGAGGGCCGTCATCTGATGTTGTAAGAACTTGTGGCCCGACCCGTTTGCTTATTTGTGTTTTAAAAAATGTTATATACACTTGTAAATATTAAATGAGCAATAAAATATGTTTAAACTAAACACACTATGAACAGGTTGATACGGTCATCGGACCGTCTCACGGTATGTTCTTCTGTAACTTTGGTGATATAATCTCAAAATGACAGAGCTTTTGAAAAAGAAGTTCTCATTGAAATCGTCGAAAAATACAAAGAAAACGAACATGTATATAAATATTCACATGCACTTATATGCCAAGGTGTAGGACTTGAATATCAAACGAAGAAAATATGTAGCTCAGTCGGTAGATCATCGGCGTGGTATTCTGAGGCAACGGATTTGAGTCCCGGCCCGGATGCACATATTTCTCACCCTGAAACATATATTTTTATGCGTGCACGTATATTTTGAAACGTGCATATACCTAGCAAATCTAGTAAAGTTTAAAGCGAAGAGTTGAATCTATCACATTTTTAATACACAGCTTTGAATTTTAAATTGACTTATATATTATATACATTAAAAGATATTGAAATGATTTGTATATGTTGCATAATTCATTTTAGATCGAATGTGAACTTCAGAGCCTGCAAGCAACTGAAACAAGTCTGAAAGAATGAAATGTCCAAAACGAAAAGAAAAAAAGATGTAGCAGATATATCCAAAAAATTCATATCGTCGTATCATGCTTTCCCTCCTCAATATTTCTGCTACTACCTCATGTTGGAAACTCAAATCCATGTCTAAATATTCAGCCGCCATCGTTTCTTAAACCACCTATGCCAAGGGTATGAATAACAATAGAAAGATAAGCAATTGGTGACACTGCTTCAAGTAGAAAAATCCAATCGAAGGTTTTTAGTCCTCTACTGGTTGAAAACCAGTTTCGGGTACTATAGGAATGCGCTTTTCCGTTTTTCCATCCTTCCGCAATTTCGTGTCCGGTCCATAACTATTTTATCCATGAATGGATTTTATTATAACTTAGCATGAATGTTTCCCATAATGAGACGACGTGTTGTGCGCAAAACCCGGATCCCTAGCTTAAAGTTCAATGTCACAATTTGAGGTCAAAAGTCAACAGGGCTTTTTTCCTGTCCGGTCCATAACTCTCCCTTCCATAAAGGGATCTTAATGTCATTTAGCACAATTATACCTCATAATAAGACGATGTGTCATGCACAACTTTCAGACCCCTAGCTCAAAGGTCAAAGTCAAACTTAGCAGTCAAATGTTAATATGGCAGAAACAGGGTCTGTTTCATGTCCGGTCCGGCCATAACTCTTTCATCCATGAATGGATTTTGATATTACTTGGCACAAATGTTTCCCATGATAAGACGACGTGACATGCGCAAAACCCGGATCCTAGCTTAAAGTTCAATGTCACAATTTGAGGTTAAATGTCAACAGGGCTTTTTTCCTGTCCGGTCCATAACTCTCCCCTCCATGAAGGGATCTTAATATCACTTGGCACAATTATACCTTACAATAAGGCGATGTGTCATGTACAACTTTCAGACCACTAGCTCAAGGGTCAAAGTCACACTTAGCAGTCTAATGTTAATATGGCATGAACAGGGTCTGTTTTATGCCCGGTCCATAACTCTTTCATCCATGAAGGGATTTTAATATTACTTGGCACAAATGTTTCCCATGATGAGACAACTTGTCATGCAAAAAAGCCGCACCCCTAGCTCAAAGGTCAATGTCACAGTTGGAGGTCAAAGATCAACAGGACTATTTTCCTGTCTGGTCCATAACTCTCCCATCCATGAAGGGATTTTAATATCATTTAGCACAATTTTACATCATAATAAGTCGACGTGTCATACATAACTTTCAGACCCCTACCTCAAAGGTCAAGGTCACACTTAGCAGTCAAATGTAAATATGGTATGGACAGGGTCTGTTTCATGTCCGGTCCATAACTCTGTCATTCATTAAGGCATTCAATATTAACTGGCACAGATGTTCCCCATAATGAGACGACTTGTCGCGCGCAAATCCCGGAGCCCTTGCTCAAAGGTCAAGGTCACCATTGGGTGTCAAAAGTCAATTGGGCCGTCCATGAAGGGATTTCGATATTACTTGGCAATAATGTTCGCCGCGATAAGACAACATGTCATGTGCATCCCGGGCCCCTAGCTCAAAGATCAAGATCACAATTGGAGGCCAATAGTCAATAGGGATTTTTTTTCTGTCTGATCCAGAACTCAATATTATTTCGCATAAATGTTTCCCATGATGGGACGATGTGTCCTGCCCGATACCCAGAACCCTAGCTCAAAGGTCAAGGTCACATTTCTGA
>NW_026462478.1:0-69201 GCF_021730395.1 Mercenaria mercenaria
AAGGAAAAGACACTTGTCAGTATGGCTTAACACGCTGTTGCTACCTATAATTTCAAGTTACTTTCAACTCTGATTGAAACGCATAAAAGGAAAATTTGATTTGAAAGAGTATTTACTGCCTTATGTGACTTTGTTTGTCTAAGGAATTGGTTAAACGTCAGTTATTTGACGCTAAAATATAGATTACATTATCAAAACTATTTTCCCGCTACATATGGTTTATTTATACTTATTTATATTTACACTGGCTGCTGTCAAACTAACATAGCTATTACGTTGATAGATTTACGCTGATAGATTATCAAATAGATAAATTGCGACTATTATAAAAAAAAAACAAAAAAAAAAAAAAAACAATTTAGTCATCTTTTTGTCTTCCTCCTGGCATTCTATATGTCTGTATGCCTTTCTCAGCTTTTGTCCAATCTAAACCTCTTGAGGTGATTTTAGAAAAATACATGCCAACCATCAAACTATAAGTTTTCTTTCTACTTTTGTTTCATTTAAACAGTTTTAGAGATTTTATTTACTATGTTGACACTAATGAAATGCCTTTTTGATTGAAGATCCAAAACCTGTAGAAAACTATACATTAGGCACATGCTAATGCCCCCTTATCTATCGATCTTTTTAAAAACACTATTGCTAAAGCGACTTATTAAACTGAAGTTTAACAAGTTTCGCTATGATTTTTTTCTATTTTTTGTAACAGGAATGCAAGCTGTTACCATATCATGTATCTGTCATTATTACCCTGAACATCAGTTAAAGCCTTAGTCAGCTCCCTCAAGTAGACACAGAATATTAGTATCTATAATCTTTAAATGTAAAGTGCCAACAAATGACAACTTATTACGTTTTACATGTGTTAATATTCATAAAGCTTATGTTTACACTTAGAATAAACTATGTATGACACATGTGTCATATTTTAACATATGATTAACTAACAAATTTGACTGCGTCTCACTGCAGAACTGGAGTACCTGTGTAATTTACAGACTCCGGTCTATACCGGATTCAAGCGATTTGAATGATACGTATCTTTCTTTAATTTTTATATTTTGTAGCCATGGTAATACTAACAAAAACGTTTAGTCATTATAGTATAAATATTATACACTAAATGCTTGCGGACGACATGCAATTGTTTGCGCATTTTTGCCGTGCGCCTTAATGGATAATCACATTTGGACATGCGCAGAAGACCGCTCCAGCTCTGCAATGAGCAACAACGAACAAGCGTTTAAATTTAGTACACATTTATGTATAGCTACGGTCAGTATATGTCCTAAATGTCCTAAAACCAGATGAAAAATTAAACACACGGTTTAGTTGTTCCATAGTTTTATATAATGAAGTTCTTGAAGGTATATAATTAAGTTTATTCAAGAATAATATCACAAAAAAAGAAAACGGCAATAGCAGCACCTTTGTTAAAGTCACTGTTCACATACTGAACAATTTTGTTAAAACACACACACTAAAACACTAAAGTCCACAGAGTCCTATTCGTATTTCTTGTAACAACACCTTCTTAACTGAAATCGGCGCATGAATTTAGAAGGAGCTGCTGATGAATTTTTTTTTTATATTTGGTTGCTAAATGTCCTTAAACTCGTTGTACACAACAAAAGAATAATAATAAAAATCGGAAATTTGGTGAAAATAACACGTTTGTAACATATGTTTTGAGTTTGGGAAATGCACCCGAGAAAAATTATGTTTTATTCTATATCGTCTGCATATGACGCTCTAACAACAACTTCGCACTGAAGTTTATAATTATTCAAAATTAGCGAAAATAAAGCGTAAGTGGGTTCATCAAATTTGATTTTATAAAAATAGAATATATATCATTCAAAAGATACATTCACTGAGAGTAAGAAATGACTTGCATCTAAGGTTTTATACAAAAAGGTACTTTAAATAAACGCCCACGTGACACTTTTACGCATTTTATGGTCCTTTGGGTATCATGAAGTCCATCCAATAGATGCGTAATAGAGTTTCACTTGTGCCGGTGCTAGGGGGCACGAGAGATGTTGCACATTTAATTAACTCTCATGACAGATTCAATCTAACCGAGTCTGCTACAAACATACAAGATTGTTCATACATACATGCAGACGTTTTTTAATAGCCCAGCTCCAGATATATAGACAAATTAGAATCTTACATTTGCGGTTTGGAGTCGTTAAGTGAGTGTCAAAGTAACTATGGAAATTTGTAAGTGCCGGTGATAATCAGAAATAAGAAATAAATTAGCGAGAGAACATGGAAGTGACAACTGGCAGCTAAACGAATTACGGAAGGCGTTATATCGCGAACTGAATATCATGGAAGCCGGAAAACCTTCTGAGGTCGCAGAGGACTATTCAGCAACAACCTCATTTTCACGAGCGCGCGACAAAGGCTGAAACATGGAAGTAGACAGAAATCAAAAATTATTCCGCGCAACCAAAAGCAGTGCATTTATTGCATTGAAAATCACCATGCCAACGATTGTGCAAAAATCACAGATGTAAACAGTCGCAGAGTCATTATAATGAAAACAAAACGTGTCTGTTTTAACCAGGTTTCGGAGAGCCGTTCGAATTTTAGATGTTTGAAATGTAGAGGCAAACACCAAACTAGTATTTATGAAAATGGACTGGATACAAGAATAGGCATAGGAAACCGCAGTCAGTCAATGCCAAATTGTGAAGCAAGTAGTAGCGGATGTCGCTAAGCAGCCGCTTTATTCAACTCCACGTTCAGCCCAAGACCGGAAGTTTTGTTAAAAACCGCTGTCGCCGAAGTTTACGCAGATAATCTGTACGCTCAAGCAAATATTTTTTTTGACGAAGTGGCTCAATGTGCATTTATATCAGAGAAAAACAGTTCAGCTAAACATTAAACCTTGTGATAACACTGTCGTCATTCTGGCATCGCCTGGAGATTCACCGCAGACAGAATGGCATCTGAAGACGGCAACGATATTTTTACTTACCGACAATGGCGACAAAATACATTCAAATGGATCGTCCTGATAATTGTCGGTTCCGCTATGTAACATTCCACAGTCCGTAACGTTGTTATCGTATCTAAAACACCTGAAGTTAGCGCATCTCGTGATAGTGAGAAAAAAGACGATTTCAGGAAATGTTCTTACGGCCGTGAGTTCAGGGACTGAATATTTACTCTCGGGTCCAGTTCCAGTTATGTATTAATGTTAGGACACAGAATGTTGGAAACTAGAGTCCGAAGACGACATAGACTTATGTAAACTAGAAACATATCACTTGAACATTATTTAGGTTATTGACGGGAAATACGAAGCAAAACTGTCCTGGAAAGAAGACTACGCCCCACTCCCTACAAAAATGTCGAAGTGACCAAGAAAAGGACAGAATCCCTTGTAAGACGACTCCGCTGAGAATTCTTTCAGAAATATTCAAAGATAATACAAGATCAAAAAAGATGTTTTTATTGAGAAAGTGGACCAGAATGAAAAACTACTCGCCCGAATGCACTATATTCCACATCATGCACAGAAGAAGGATCCAGCCACGACGCCTATACGTATAGTATTTGACTAAAGTTTCCGTGAATCATCACAGAAACCCAGTTTAAATGACTGCTTAGACTCTACCCCACCCACATTGAACGATCTTTTACATATTATGGTTCGATTGTGACTTAGCAAGTATGCAGTGTCCATGGATATAGAAAAGGCTTTTTCTCAATGTAAGACAGGATAAAAAAGATAGAGATATTACCAGATTTCTGCTACTGAGTGATCCAGGTAACACAGAATGTCCATTCACGACATACAGGTTCAAATCCGTACTCTTTGATTCATCCTAAATGTCAGATTACTCAAGTACTTTGAAAACAACGCTGTTAGTTGGGCCAGCAGAATTCGTAAACGGGTCTGGTACGTGGGCAATATAATATCAAGTTTTTCAACAGAAGAAGAAGTTTTGAAATTTTTCCGAGAAACAAGAGATTTGATGCTTAACGGATGATTCAGTCTGAAGTCCTGAGCATCAAATAGTCTACACCTAAGATCAGCCGCTTCAGCAGAAGTTGTCCACGAGAACGGCGAAATTACAAAGGTTCTAGGGATGCTTTGGCTCACCGTTACTGAGGAGATATTTTACCCGAAGAAAGAACTTCCTGTAACACCGGATATGACAAAACGCGCTATTCTACAATACACATCGAGAATATTCGGTCCAATAAATTCAGTACGTGCAAAGGTTTTTCTTTAAATTCTGCGGAAAGAGAAATATCCATTGTATACAATTCTACCAGAGCCGCGTCAGAAGAAATGGTTTCAACTTGCACTTGAGTGGAATTTTCACGCCTTATCTTCAAGTTATTTGAGGCAGACGACAACACTCTACATGTATATATTGACTTCAAGCCTAAGGTGCAGAAGCTTACCTTTGCAGAGGAAATGAATCTAGACTTACCCTGGCGAAAATACGTGTTGCGCCCTTGAAGAAACTTACCTTACCTAAGTTAGAACTGATGGCTGCTATACTAGGAGCCCGTTTAGCCAAACACCTACTAGAAGCCATATATGAACAAAACGTCACAGTTTCGTCGGACAGTCAAATTGTATTGCGATGAGTAAATACTTCAAGACTTACACCAAGATTCTTTCAGAACCGAGTAAATGAGATTAGAGAGCTGGCACACAAACGCAAATGAAACTATTGTCCTACACGAAAGAATTCGGTAGATCTGTTCACACGAGGCGTAACGGCAACACAATTCAAAGAAAACAGACTGTGATTTAGCGGTCCATACTGGTTAACCAACTCAAGTCAATGGCCTCAGTGGAAGCTTTCCGAAACATTCACCATGACAACCAATAAAGACGTAACAGTTCAGCAGACGTCAGATTTATCAATCATATCAGAAGGTTTACACAATATTATAGAAATTGCCAGATATAGCAGCCACAGGAAGTTGGTTCGAGTCATGGTGTGCATACTGAGATTTATTCACAAATGCCCTGTTAGTACGTACGGTAGACGACACGATCCACTATATTTCATGGAGCTACAAACAACAACATTCAGATTGCTACAGACCGTTCAACGATCTACATTTCCAAGCGAAATAGCCAACATAAAGTCCAGTGAGAAGACTCTAAAAAGACTACCCATTGTGAGACAATTGAAGTTATTTGACAACGAGGGATATTTACGATGTGGTGGAAGAATACAGAACGCAACTGCTACCTACCAAACACCCTTTAATACGGTTAATTATCCTAGACGTCCACGATCACTAACTGCATTCTTCGATACAAACTACAAGATGCATTTATTTATTTATAGCTGGTGTCGCATTTAACTTGTAATTCACCGGTTAATGCTACAATATCATACCTGTTCCAAAAGTATTGGATTCCTTCGATCCGCAGAATGTCAAGAGAGAACTACGCAGATACATTACCTGCAACAAAGTGAATGGAAAATCACACAAAGCCTAAGATCCCCCACCCCTACCGAAGTAGCGTCTTGAAGACAGTTTTCCATTTACAGTAACAGGAGTAGATTTTACAGGCGCATTAGCTTTAAAGATCGTCATTATTCTGCCAATATCTTGGGAAAATGTGACTTCTGATGGCATTTATTGTTAATGCTCGGATATTAGTACTAAAGTGTTCCTTAGAATCGAACATGAAATTTAAAAGGGGCTGTCGCCTTCTAGGGTTCCGCATTACAGTACAATGGGGTCAAAGGTCAAATAAGTGCATTTACAAATAAACTATGTCGCTGTGCACTCGTTTTATTTTCATATACCATCTAAATTGGTTTAAATACTGTGTCTCAATGCTCTTTACTATTTTGTAAATAAAACTGATGATAATATGTAAAATATATATCTTATATAAATAATTAATATCATATAGAATAATATATATCTGGGGAAAGTGGCATACGATGGCAAAGTGTGTTTTACTTGACATGTTTGCTAATCTTTATATGTGGATGAACTAGAGAAATATTTTTGGAAATGTTGTATCTAAGGGTTATTTTAATGTAATTTCAAGGTTACAGACATGTCAAGGTCAAAACTGAACTTTTAAAAATGACTTCTAAGTTATTAACGGTAGCAAAATGGTGCGTATATTAACAATATACTCAACAAATTTTCTGACTCCACACCTGTTTTTTCCCTTTATCGCCAAATTTTGACAGATTTGAATGAATGTTTTACACAGTGTTAAATGATTATTCTATTATGATATAACATAAAAACGATCATAGTCAGAGGTAAATTCATTTAACTGTTAGGGTAACAATAAGGTAACCCTTAAATTAAAAGTCACATTAGTAAATACCAAATCACAGTAGTACACTTTGATCCTATTAATTCAATGATATTAAAATTATTATATTCTGAATGTTCAACTCTGTTTAGTTGCAATGGAACATCTGTTAATATTTTCAATATGTACATATTATTTTTTAATCAGGTTTGTGACGTCATTAATGACACCAAATTAATGACAAAATTGTTTAATCCCGCAGATGACAGTACTTGCCGCATAAGACCAGCACCAAGTTGCATTCATTCAGTGACATTTTTTTGGGAGAGTTGGGCCGGGGGGTGGGGGTACCTTATTTAAACTGTCATGGCACAACGAATGTACGCACAACTGATATCGTTGTTATGTTTATTTAATTGAACTGGCCATTAAATAATGTGTCCAATTTTCATTCAAATCTGTCAAAATTTGGCAGAGATAAAAACAAAAGTCAGGTGTGCAGTTAGAAAAATTGTTGAGCAAATGATTACAAAATGACACTGCAAATGCATTTCTGGCATTTCAGGCAGCAACAAAACTTGAATTTAAGCTTTGAACTGTCTATAAAAAGAATATTTACATATTGTACACCTTTTGAGAAATGTGTGCGAAAGAGAAAATATGATAGGTTTTGTGGAAGAAGATAGCGGAAAATGAATTACATATAAAATGTATAAAATTCTCATGTAATTAGTTAAAATCACTTTACGGTCATGTATACAAACACGTATTTTTAGCTCAGTCAGTAGAGTGCAGATCTAAGGGTCGCGGGGTCGTGAGTTCGATCCCCGGGGGAGGTGAATGCTCTCCATGACGATTTGATAATAGACATTGTCAGCAGTGATTTCGTCCTCCACTTTCTGAATCATTTGGAGATGTTGGCAGTTACTTGCAGGAAAAGGGCTACTACTTGTAGAGACTCCAGAAACACTGACTAAGTTAATTGACCGCCGTTACATGACTGAAATAATGTTGAAAGTAGCATTTATAATATTATATGGAATCCTTCTCCAGCCCCTAAAGAAATGATTTCAAATCTGGTGATGATTCATTATATGATATATATATATTTATGTAAATTTGTCCACGTGACGATTGGTCACAGCATAGGTTTACACAGTACATGTACGGTAATAAACTAATCAGAACAGATCTGTAGGATTTCAACTAGTTAATCAATACACTATTCCCTTGATTTACTGTAATATAGTGCCTTTTTACTATAAGTCAGGCATTTACCATCATATTTTAGGTATTTCCAATTAAGTAGCACATTTCAAGAACTAGATTTTCTATCACCGAAGCTCTTAATGCGATATTTGCATCATTTTATTCTAAAAATTCACCACGCTATTTCTGTTTCGATCTTTTTTATCTTCGGCTTTGCTTCTACACTCTCACTTCCTATTCAAAACAAAGTTGAAAAACAAATCAGATCGTAACAATTTACAGATCTGACACATGAGTTCAGACAGGATGTCTTTGATAACATTGTGAAAACAAAGCTTGTGTCTTGACACTGAAACATTAGTCATTCAGATGTTTTACAAATAAAAATGTAAAATTAAAGATATAAAAACATCAGAAGGTTGCTTTAGAATTTTTTATAATTATATTATAGTAGCATTCAGGCTCGTTCAGTGATACATTGAAGTTATACCTTCCGATATTTTCATGATTACTGACATGTGATGGTTCAGCTAATCAAAATGATGAAATATGGTGGTTCGATAGTTACCAAGAGATATTAAATGCGTAAAAATAACTTCCTGCAGGATGAGAAGAGCATGAAGAAGAGATCTGAAATTCAAAATGATGGATTTATAATAAACAAATAATGCCGATTGATAAATTATGTCAGGCTAACCCGTCTATAGCTTGTGAAGTGTTATGGAGTTTATTCATTTTGTTTATATAAGGGTAAGAAGTTATTTCTATATAAGGGTAGTTCATTCTAACATTCCGCACTGAATTTAATTGACAATATATTTATTTTTACACGTTTAAGGCTACAATAGCATTAGCTCACAATTGTTTATTTTATAACATCAGTTCCTTCGTGATACATTTGTAAGTTTGCTCCACACGGTTCTATCACTAACCAATCACTCGGAAATCTAAAGGTGTTGTAACAGGAAAACAAACATGTTTTGCCCCTATATTCACAGTCATAAAGATCATACTAATAACATTCGATATACTATCGAATTCACTGACAATTATTAAGCGTTTTTGAAGTTATAACATCTAAAGAACCAACATAAACAAATATTTACAAAATTGTAGGTATTAAAACACTTGAAGAGCGGTTACAAGTTCTGATAATAGCTTAATGTCAATGTGCAAAGAAATAATTTTTTAGCTGATTCAAAAATATGCAAAGTACCATTTTTCATGCTGATGGAATGAAAAAAAAAAAACACACACACACAAACATAACATTTGCGTTACTTATATAGGTAGTATTTCTAAACGCCCACACATTCATGAAATTGCTACAGCACATGCGTAAACCAATGGAATAGAGTTTTGATTGACAGCATGGACAGTTTTAGATAATGCTTGAGAGAATTTTCACACTTCATTTTATCTCACAAACAGACTTAATCAAACCGAGTTTGCTATTTTTACGTCCTAGAGTTCTATGCCTCCGAAGGAATCTTTAGATCTGTCAACAGTTAGTACAGTCAAACTATTTTCGCTAGAGTTTGACAGGACAAGCAACATGTGTTCGAGGTATCAGTAGTACAAGCCAACGTGAAGTATACATTATATAGACCTGACACCGAGTTCGAGCGAGCCAAAAGTAGTAATTGGATAATCCGAATTCGAGCAAACGAAGTTTGATTGTACTAGTCTTTATAAAATACGCGCCATAGATTTTTTCTACCTGTACTGTTCATACAGACAATCATACAAGTAACCAACCAGCTATTATGGAAATTGTTAGCCAGAAAACGGAAATTTTAGAAGCATGAGAAAGTTAACTTTCATAAATGAACAAAATATTAGAGCGTACGAAAATTTAAGCTCATTCTATAGAAATAACTTTAGTCGTTTTAAATTTTGCCAGTCTCAAATGCAATAAATCTGTTTGAAGTAATTTATTTTACTTCTGAGATTCATAATTATCACCGAAAAATTACAAGTTTGTATTAGAATGTAGCAAAAATTGCAAATATCTGAAGTTTATAACAAAAAATGCACTTACTGACATTTGACCTTGTGCTGTGACCTTACTATGACCCTTAGGAGGCGACAGCCCCCCCACCCCCCTGAAAAGTTTCCAATTTTTATAAAGTTAACAATGAACATGGCTGTCGGGCATTAACAAAAAATGCCATCAAAGCCAATTTCTAGGCCTCTTTTTTGGATATATAGGCAGACTACATGGAAACCTGGAGAAAGCGTCTTTTCACTTGCGCGTCTACGCGACTTTTACACCTACTTGTTCCGAATTTAACAGAAAAAAACATTTCGGCAGGCATTGAAATGATTTCGCAGAAAGTCAATACCACGCATAATGGTTTCCGATAATGCAGCGACGTTCCAATCTGCATCAAGATATTTACGCCAGATGTTTGAATGCCAGAGTATACGAAAGACTATTAGTCAGAAAGGTACACCATGGTATTTCATCATGGCTTCGCACCATCACCATCGTACTATCGTACTGTAATGTCATCATCGTGTCATCATATTCTCGTAGCATCGCGCGTATCTGAGGCGACAGCGATAGCACGATGGCGCTAACGGGACACCGTATATATCATATTCTCATTAATCCATAATATATTCATTGATCGTAACATGTGACACCAAATAACATTGTCTTTTCTTTTCAAACAACTAATTATTTGACGACGGGCCTCCGTTTCGTCCTACTTCTATCGGCACTTGAAATACAATTTCTACGGTTCTGCGGTTAGCGCCAAGAAGACTTGTTCTGTGTCTCTTGATAAATAATTTTATCAAGCTTTGTTTCGTGCCATTACAGGTATTATTGTTTGTTGTTCATTGTTAATGTGTTTGTTATTTACGTGCTACATGTGTCATTTTGACAATTTGCACTTGAAATACACATTATATGGATAGCGCCAAGAATGCTTGTTAGGTGTCTCTTGATAAATACTTTTATCAGGGTTTGTTTTCATTCGTGCCATTATAGGCAGAAACCTACAATCTCCGTTGGAAGAAAGAGAACCCGTTGACAACACATATACCAAATCTATATTATACTACATTTATGTAATTATGTTAATATACCAGATCTATTACAATCATTGCACTTATATAACCGTTAGTGCAAACAGAAGTTATAAATAAACTACTAAATTATGTCCAACCGCTCATACGTAAGTATGACACAGGGACATTGCCAACAATCACCAGAAGTGCACATTAAAATGAAAAGAGTATAAATGCCGTAAACATTTTAATATTTGCAAACTAAAGTGATAAAATTCGGACACAAATTGTGATAAGGTGTCCTGGATTAATGCACAAAAACAAATACAGATAACATATTGAAGATAAAATTCATACACGAGACTTGATTTTGGTCTGGCGGCGAAGCGTTCATTATATACACTAAGATAGTATTCAAAATGGAGGGCGAGAGGAAGAAAAGTGATACAGAAAAGTCATCTGATGCAGAAATGGAAGAGCTGTCAGATGAAGCAAAACAATGTAAGTTAATTTTGATCATATTTATTTCATAAATCGAAGGTGCAATGGAAAATTGCCGTAACTAACTTTTTTCAGAAAGTTGGTCTTTTTATCAATTGTGAGAACAAAAACTTGAGTTTGAATTCCTCTACGCTGTCCAGCGTCCCTAAAATTCCTTCGTTTTTCCTACTCGTTTTAATTTGGCTAAAATTCCTAGGAAAAATGAAAAAATCAAATGGATTTCCTAAATACCGTATAAGTATTTATTTCTGCGGGCTTAGTATTCTGCGATTTTTTCAAAAATGAGGTGGTATTAAATTTCTGCGTACTTTATTTCTGCGGTGTTTTCCTTCCCACGTTGATTGGATTTATTTCTGCGGTTCTGTATTCACCGGTTGTTTCTTTAATTTCAAATAGACTGGTACGTATTTTGTTGTTATTTTGACAGTTATGTTGGCTTCCGGATTGAAAATAAAAGTTGACGAATACTAATGTGACATCGTCATCATCACATAATGTTGAGTGTTAGTTAAAAACGCAAGAAAAACAGTCATTTTATAAATGCAGTTGTGCCATACAGACACGAAAAATGCTTGAAGCTATATTTTGCAAACATTCTCATCTGTGCATTGTAACGGTATGATAATTTTTGTTAATCACGCCTTTTTCAAGTCCCATACAAATAACGGTAAATATGACCATCACCAGACGGATCGGTTAACAATAGACACAGGATAGGATACAATGGATTGTGTTTGTCACATAATTTAAGAAAATTGAAACTGGCAGCTGACTGCTCAAACGTGAACGAAAATCAAAACAAATTTGATGTTTTTATTATGTTTATTCAACAGCAAAACAATAATAAAACAGTTCTATTATATTACCGTTACTACTAAATTTTATAAACTTGCTTCGTCGGCCTTCGGCTACATGTGGAACAAAAGCCGATAACGCTATAGGACATTGTCTTATACTTAACCGAAATATACTACTCAAAATTTGATAAGGGCCACTGTGATAGCGTCATCAATAAGACGTGCATGGACATAAAGTTAAGCCAAAATAAACTTTATATAGTTGGCCTTATTGCCATATAAGGGAATTATTGGTTTGTACGTTTGGCGACACATGAAGCACGGAAACTTCGTAAACCTCGAAAATCAATTGACGGCATGTATACTGAGTGTGTATGTCTGAATTTCTGTGTGCCTGTTAAAACTTTGCAATTCAGCGTTTGTGTGAGCATTCAATATAATGAATCAAAACAGCAGAAGGCGGCTTACGCCTGACGAGTTAAATAGGGGGTCGGTATGTTGCAGGCAGACGTGTCCCAAAGGCAGGTTGCCAGCACATTAAATGTGTCCCGCAGCGTTGTTCAACGCATGTGGAATCGTTTCCAAATCGAAGAAAATGTAGCGCGTTTAAATGGTGACAGCCGTTCGAGGTGTACAACATATGCACAAGACCAATATATATTGTTGTTCAGGCCCAGCGCAATCGTTTTCAGAACGCTACTTCCTTACAATACAAAACAGCTTGCAGAATGCAACAAATGTACGGGTATCTACCCAAACAATAAGGAATTTATTGCAAGATGCTAGTATGAATGCCAGACGTCCTGCCATTCGTGTTCATTTGACGAATAACCACGTCAGAGAACGCTTACGTTGGGCCAGTGGCCATGTGCAATGGAGACCCGCAATTGGACCCCAGTTTTGTTTACTGATGAGTCTAGATTTGTCTAGACTTTACAGATACACGTGCCAGAGTATGGAGAACACTAAATAAACGTTTTGCACCTGCTTGCATCTCTGAACACGACCGATATGGTGGAGGGCCTGTCATGGTATGGGGAGGAATAAGTGTCAATAGCAAAACTGACTTCCATATTGTTGATAACGGTACCTTAACAGCAGAAAGGTATTGTCGCGAGATTCTTGACGTACATGTTCGCCCATAATTATGCAGGTGCAGTGGGTCCAGATTTTATTCTAATATGCAGGATAATGCTTGTCCACACACTGTCCGCCTTACTAACCAATACATTGCACGTGAAACAATCGAGCTCTTGCCTCGGCCTGCCAGATCCCTGTACCTCAAATCCAGTTGAACATGTCTGGGACAAGCTTCAGGGTGGCATATTTTGTCGCCCTGTGCAGTCGGTTACCCTCGCATAACTTCGTGCTGCCTTACAAGAGGAATGGAAAAGAATTCCACAATTAAAGATCAACTGGCTAATTCACAGCATGCCCAGGCGCTGTCAGGCTGTAATTAATGCTCGTGGATACTTATGGACACCATACAAGATATTAAAACTTATTCCATGCAGCATTTGGAAAAAAAACAATTATACAAATTTCCGCCTACTTACGAATTTTCAAGTTTTCCCGCTTATGTTCTAGTTCAATAATTCAACTGAGATGATTAATTAATCGATTTTATCAAACAAACAATACAAACAAAACTTAATATATCATAAACAGTTCAGTGTGTTAACCCCAACAATACTAGTTACAGATTGCAAAAGTGGCCCTTATCAAAGTTTGAGTAGTATATAATGGCAGCTTGTATCATCGTATCGCGGCATGTCAGAACAAAATCTTCCCTATGTTTGCCCTAGTTTTTCCCCCTAAATTTCTGCTTTTTTTAAATTAAGAATGTGCGCTTTGGAAATACTTCATGCTAAATTTGTTTTAATGCAGTCTTGTAGGACTTTTAATTCAGTGAAAGCAGTTTTATCCAGTTTATGGACAACTAACCAGTGGTTGCATGGGTTCAGTGTGTTATTGGCTGTGACAAGATGAAGGAGCCGTGAATTCTGAAGATTCAAACTTTAGTAAAATTCTTAACTTTAGCCAAAAAATGTCTAAAATATAGTACCACATTCTTAATTTATGCCATAAGTTTTATTACACTCGCGCTAAAATCTGCCCTATTTTTTGTAAGAAGATATGGACAGCCTGCAGTTGCAAATTATTGTAAAAATAATGTATCGTACTGTTATTGTTTTGATGTAAAAAACTGTTGTGTCTCATGTTACATAGTTTTCCTGATAAAATGATACTCCATACTATCTTACTGTTATGATGTTATAAAAGTGATTCCATTATCAATAAAGTTATAATTGATCTATTGATTGTTGACTTTTTAATTAATATCATAATAAGTGCGAATGAATTTTGATGAAGAACTGTTTTGATCAACATGTAAAGCTGAATTAAAATTACCGTTGCTGACTTTCTTGACTCGTGAAACTTTCCATATCAACATGTTGTTTCTTTTCTTTCGTTTTTTATCTCTTCTGCTTTATCCGTTTCAGTATTTTTGTTATGTTTATTACTGACTCGTAATACGTTTATCAAATTTAAAGACAAAAGAGGTTTTTCCCATATTGCAACATCTCTTTTGTATTCTATAAGATAAAATGGCACAGTCGCACCTTTTAGGGGAACATTTGTTCTCTCTCAAAACAACAATGAAATTATGGAAGTTCAAAGTAAATACACAAAAATATTCCCAGTTAAAATCAATGTCATGATAGGAAATTAGGACTAACAGACACAAGGTTTTGAACTCTGGAAAAGAAAGGCATAATATGAGAAGGAAATATCAAATAAATAGAGGAAACTTTAGATATGTCTGAATAGCTTAGCCTAGATGTAGTGTTCGCTTTAAATAGAAATTTCACGAAAAATTCACTGAAACTCTAAACATAAATTGTTCCATAGGTTTTAGAAAGTTACTGGAGATATTAAATTAACACATTGCATTGTTTGAATCAAACTTGCTGCTGGTAACAGTTTGTTGTCGGGTACAAGTTCTACCTTTCATCTCAGCCCTACAACATTGTGCCAGTATAATACCAATCATTATTGATTAAGCATAATTAAATACTTTCAAAATACTGTACCAGTTATCATTATGTTTCAAGCGAAAATAGCAAAGGTGTTTTCAGTTTATTGATAGTAACGACGAAGAAATGAATGTATAAAAAAATATTTATTTCAAAACATGGAGCGTGCTGACAATCATTGTAGTATGCATTTTGCATTCATTTGATTGAAATAATTTGTATCATATTATTTCACTTCTTTTATTCTTTTTTGTTTTGTTACCTTGTTATCATACGCACGGGTAGTGGTGAGGGGGTTGTACTGGTTTAATGGTTTGATGCCGATTCAATAACGGGCTTTATGCATGTATCGACATGTCTCGGTTTTGTACTTTATGTAATGTCTGGAATAAAGTTCCTGTTTTTGTGGCTTTTCTTAGTACTTAAAATTATTTATTTTGGTTAACTTCATTTGATTTTATCCGTTCTTGGGCAGAATAACTTTTACCAAAATAAAGGCTGTAAAATTCTTATTTATTTGTTCAGAAACAGTTTTTTTTTGTAAAATTAAACTGCCAACGTTCAAATAACTGTACCAGAATTCAATCAAAGTAAAGTTGCGGTCCTTTATCAAGTACGACAGATAAAACTGTTATATTTATTCATATGTTATGTTGTAACTCCTTATTCAAAGAAAAATCAGTCATACAAAACTCTTAACTCAAGTTACAACAGTTTTCCATTCAACCGACGTACATCAAATTTTAGTAGAAAAACTGTCATAATTCATATTTATATTAATTTTTATTACTTATAACTTTAGTAACTACATTTAAACTTTATACCATTATATAGTGTGCCATTAATTTACATTGAAACAATTTCAAAATATGCAAAGATTCAGTAGATGTCTGGTATTTAATTAGGTAAAGCTCTTAAACATTTTACATTTCTTTATCAAGTAAGTTAGTAAGTAGGTCAAGGATTGTAAATATGTCTTGATTGGCCTTTGTCAGACGAGCGCCAGACCGCTGCGGTCTTTAATATATCAGGAAATAAACAAAAACTACCTGTCTCGATGATTTCAAAATACTGAGGTTAAACTTCAGTGCGCTAAACCAAAGAAATCGTGACCTTTTATGTGTAGTTAAATACAATTCGTGTCATAAAATCAGGTGTAACGAACCGTTATATGTCAATAATAGCAATAATAGAATCTGGGAGAAAATCCGCAGGAAGCATAGAACGCAACCAAGTTAAATGTAGCAGACTGTGTCTCTTCATGAGAGATAATCCAATGGACCATACCCATCACGACCACCCCTCCCCCCCCCCCCCCCCACACACACACAAAAAGAAAAGAAAACTAGCATCGGCTTTAGTGGAATTTTATTTTTATATAATTTTCAAAGTTCTGAACAAAATAACGTAAATTGAGTTTGGGTGAAAAGTTATTCATCTGCGTCATTCAAAAGACATTTTTATTAGTAATTGCAAATATAAACAACAATGTGATTAAATGAATTTGATCTTAATATGAACATAAATTATTTACTGCATCAATGATGCGATAGACAACAAGTGAAACATTATGTATGCTTTATAATTTATTCATAAAGTATCAATGGTAATATTAATTATCGAGGTTTTTTTTATATTTTATAGACGCTTCTTTATAATTTAAGATTTATTGCCTAGTTGTGGCATATAGTAACTGAAGAGTCCGTCTCTCTTAGGCCCGGCAGTCTGTCCGAGATAGTCGGCCGGTTAGCATTAGTCGGTTCCAATTTGCAACCATTCATACATACTAGTATACTGTAATCTTCAATATGTTTCTTACATAAGTGTCACATGCAGCCATAATTATTGACGTTATTGCTCGTTTTACTAAAACAGTGCAATAGTCTGTATAACCAAATGCTTGTTGTAAGTGATTGCAGTTTTAACTAAAATAAATAAGATAGCAGTTCTTAAGTTTAATGCATAACATTTCATTTTATTCGAATTGGCGCATTTATTTTGAAGTGTAATATTTTCAAATTGACTCCCTTTAATGTAAGCAAGTTAGATATATCAGTTGATGTACAGCAAAACCTGCTCGTAAAGTGAGTTTATTCACAATTTACTGTTTATTTGCTAAAAGTAATCTTTTAATTTGGAACTGGTTAATTATTTACTTTGCAATTAGAATCGTTATTGCTTTTGCACGAGTACGATTGACATCTAAAAACTACTTCTAAATGCACTTGAAGCATTTGTCCTTTCGGTACATACATGAACCTTTTTTGTTGACAAAGGAAATGTGGTGTGTGATAGGTCATGTATTATCTCGAAAAAATTATATATATGAACAATTTGTTCTCTTGAGTCATTTAAAGATGTGATGTCTTTGCACGAGTAAAACTGAGTGCAAAATACCAGCCCAACAAGTTTGAAACCTATATGATAATATTCTACAAGCAGATGAACCATTGAACAATAGCTGAGCAAAATGTATACATGCAATGACAACGATAACCATTAAAAGTGGTCAATCATATTTAAGCAACATGTTATGATATTTTGCAGTTTTCATGTTTTCTGTTAGAGATTTATTTAGGGAATGAAAAGACCTATTACATTGAGTTAGATCTCTATTGGAAATATATATTGTATAACAATATATGACATTTTTGTAATTAATAAAAAGCGAACTATTTCTTTTGATTTCAATATACTTTCCAGTTTTACATTTGCAATCGATAAATATTGTAATATATTAACTACCTGAAACAAAAGGCAAGTTTTTTTAAACAGTGTGTAGTTTCGGAGGTCATCTATTTTTAATCTATCTAGGTTGTGCAACCAAGATAGACAAAGAGAGGTAATATTGATGTAATAAACTTGGTTTTTCATGAATTTTGGCAAAATATGTACTTATCAATGCAAATTTTAGACAACTTTTATACAATATTGCTTATAACATGTTATGTCTTAGGCAAATTTTGATTATCTGTTTTTTACTTATGCTAAATGGACGCTATGATAATCTTTGTTGAGCAACCAGGATAAGAAAATCAAATTTCATTTCAAAAACAATTCCAGAGGAAGTCTTACGTGTATCAAAACCTCTGTGAATACAAATAAGTGTAAATGATCAGTTGACCAAAATCTAATTAATCACATTTAACAACTGCAATAACAGAAAGCAGCAACGTTCAATAAACTATCATACAAATAAATCCCGGTGCATATGCATAAAAATATGAATTGTAAATGAAATTAATTAATTAAACTAATCATTAAATATCGTTCATCGGTCAGTGAACTTTAAATTTCTCTGACTGCATATGTTTGTAAACAATATCAATTTATATTAATTCAAATGTAATACTTTTTATCTTGTCACTTTCAGTATTGGTGACAACAAGTCAAAACCTGACACAGGTTGAGGACGAAATTGTACAAGAAAACGAATCCATTGAACATGCTATAAATGAAGCATTTAAGAAGAGCGGCGGCTTGGTAGGCGTGGCTAATATGATACGAGCAAAACTGAATAACTGGGAAGAGGAAGAAATAAATATTGCCGTCACTGGTCGGACGGGCGTTGGAAAATCTTGCTTTATCAACGCTATCAGAGGTGACATAGATGAATCACAGCCAACGTATGCAGAAGTAGGTCATATCGAAGGCAGGCCCGAGAGGAAATCGTTTCCACATCCGGCAAACAAGCGTCTAATATTTTGGGACCTACCAGGGGTGGGAACAGAGACATTTCCTAGGAAGACGTATCTTAAGAGAAAAGATATAAACTTTCACTCCTATGATGTGTTTATAATAATGGCATGCGACAGGTTTACCGAGGACGAAAAATGGCTGGCCACAGAAGTGAAAAAAATGGGAAAGATATTCCTTTTCGTGCGATCAAAGATTGATAACCAGATCGAGAGCGACAAACTAATGAAGAAAAAGGCAAAAAAAGTATCAAATCCACTAGAGGTTATTGACAAAATTCGTAAGGATTGCAAAAAGAATTTGGGAGATGAGTTCAAGGACATTTATTTAATTAATAGTCTGAACTTAATGCAAGAAAATCTCGACTTCAGTAAATTAATAGATCGTTTGGTAGAAGGATTTGAAGGGCTAAAAGCAGAAGCATTGATATGTTCGTTAGGCTTTCTTACTCCTGCAATACTTCAAAAAAAGTTCAAATGGCTTAAAAGAAGAATATATGGAATGGGTGCACTGTCTAGTCTTTCTGGTGCAATTCCTGTTCCAGGAACAACCCTGCTTGCCGACGCTTTGCTGATAGTAAACGAAACGCGTTTATATCGTAAACAGCTCGGGCTGTCGGATAGCGACCTGGAAGCTCTTGCTGAACTCATGAACATGCCTGTTGATGAGTTAGCGGAGAAGTACTCACTGAAAACCTTAAGTTTACCACTGACCGTTAAAGGGACAATAGCATCGTCAGTCCTGCTTGCTTCTGATGTAGTCACTTCAGCTTTTGGTTTAGCAATTCCTTTTGTAGGAATGTCAGTTGGAGCAGTTTTATCTTTTGCAACTACTATAAAATTGCTCCGATCAATTCTTGATGTTATGGAAAAGGATGCTTACATAGTATTGAGCCTTATAATAGAACAAACCGGCGGTAGAGTCTTACAACTTACGGAAAAGTCTGAATAGTTGTAATATTTCATTACTCCGATACGCAAGTAATAACTGAGTCAGGACCCTGAGCTGCGGGACCATGGTCTACAAAACGTCGGTAATGTAAAAATATAAGGACACTTATAAATATCTAATACGGTACCCTAGACTTTAAGGAACTTTATATATACATTGTATATATATATATAGTTCCTTAAAGTCTAGGGTATATATTGATAGCACATAAAATCTGTGAAAAGATTCTTTGGAAACATAGAACGCAACAACATACTAATCTACTAGAGGCTGAATGCAAGTAAATGTTGTAATGCTTTGGTTTAAATAACAAAAATCACCAGACAACAATAGAGTATCAAACTCCTCTCACAGCTTCTGACCAATTCAATAAACTTGTTTAATATGAAGTGGATTTGTACTTTTGTCAGGAGATTAACGCCGATATTTTTGCCATGTCCTTTTTCATGTTGAAATACTCCTTTTTAAAGCATTTACTGTGGACTTGTGTCGCACGTTGACATTCACGTTTCGAGACAAAAAATAAAAAACTCTATGATCGTTTATTTGTCCAAAAAAGCGTCGAATACGGCTATTTATTTCTCCAGTAAGTTGGGACTGCTGGATTTAAGAGCATGATTTTCGAAATTGTTTCCACAAATGCATTGTCAAAGACTCAACAGTTTCAAAGAAAACAATATCGATGTGTATAAATGTAAAAATGTCTTATATAATTGTTAAACAAACGGTAAAATGCAATTTTAAAATGTTGGCATAATGGTTTCAATGATGTGTGATTGTTATAAACAGGTATCATAAAAAGCTTATACATGTATGTGATTTGTAACGTCTACCTAACAACAGGATTTGACTGAAATTAATTTGGAAACCCCTGACAGCTAAATTACCTATCTGCAACAACGTATTTGACTTCGCGTGCTTACGATCATGATGAATATGAGACATTTTTTCGATATGAATAAAATGTGTTAAAAAAAACTAGTTCCTGATTTTTTTTTCATTTTTGTAAAAGATATCATCAAACTGTAAATTAGTTGACTATTTTTCGGATACTTCTGTCCAAAATGGTAATTCAAGCATTATCGCACAAAAAGACACATATTAAGCAGTTCTTAAATTATTTGTGTTGATCAATAACTACATTTTAACCGACATCCAAAACAAAGTTTTGAATTCAGGTGTAGGATTTTTTTGAAGTCATGTATGTAAAAATGTGTTGTGTTTTCATTCTATGAATGTGTCAGCGTTCTGTATAATATTTATGCAAAGTTTGATGACATTCTGCAATTTTTGATAATTCATAATTCTTGAAAATTTACCTTTGTTTATATTTTTGTATTTAGTTTCATATACGGCTACCCCTGGGTAATGAAAGTGTAACTTTTTCAGAACCGCAATTTTACTGTCATGTCATAGAAGTTACATTTGAGTTATATATAATATTAATGATTTTCAAAAAACTCTGTTTTCTTGTAATCCTAAAAAATATCCTTTACATATAAAGATCTAAATTTGGAGATCATACTGATTATTTTTTTCGGAGAAATTTCGCCTTCTATGTGTGATTTATTTGACACTTGAATTAAGAATTTTAAAATACATTATTTGTAAATAAAATATACTGATAAGATAGCTTTTGCTCTGCTATATTGTCTTGTTATTGGTTTTTGTTGACTTATTCTATTTCTTTCATTTGAGAAGGTTTGCATATTTGGGACAGTGCCATTGACCAATCAGGTTGCAGCATTTTTTGTGGTAGTCTATAAATATGGTTTTATCAGTTATTTCTTTGCTAATCTAGTTATCACTTTTGATTCAACACATCTTTGTATTGAAAATTACAAGACAATTAAGAGCCTGTTTTAGAATTAGTTTTTTTTTAATTGAAGAATTAATTAAAACTTATTTATCTTAACTTTAATTTGCCTAAGATATATTGGAATATTTTAGGATCATAATGAAGATTGTGGAATTGTCCGACAATATTGACTAATTTAGGGAAATAGAAGAATGTGTGTATCTAATGGAAGATACATTTTCATACTGTATATATTTATTGACAGACATAATTGAATTTTATTGTTTATATGAATGTTTGTTCTGTGCGAATGAATAAATGTATAAAACTAAACCTATTCTTTCCTTTGTGTTCATTGAACATGCGTTCTCTTTTCGTGCTGTAATAATTTGATTTATTATTGCAGCATTAGCATTATAAAGACTTTTGTCTTCTTACAGATTTGCTTACTAATCAAAACCGTGGTTTTAAATGGAATCCTGACTTTTCCATGAAATAATGAAGTCAGTGGTGTCGGTCATCCTGATCATTTAATCACATTGGAAAGGAACAGAAATTACTAGTAAACTATTACAATGGAATTGCTTCATACGTCGGCAGTTCAACTGCTGCACTCATCAATTAAAAGAAACATAAATATGTCTTTTCATCCAATTAGATACATCAGTAAGTTTTGTGACTATATGTAAGTCACGAAAAAACGTAAAAAACCTTTCAGTCTATAAAATGAGCACGAAATTGAATTCGTTTTACTTTATTTGTAGTGAAAATAAGTTAAGGTGAAAAGAACAGTGGAGTATGTCAAACCTATCCTGGGGTAAGAACTTCGGGATGGGAAAATCTAGCATGCAAGACATTAAGGTGAAATGCCTTTGTCAGTATACTTTGAGAAATATCGTTAGTTTATAATATTCAGTAAGGTATTGCAGCACACCTGAGAACAAAGTGCTCGGGGTTAGTTATTTTGATCACATTTCGCCCGCGAGAGTGAGCGTTAAAAAAATAAAATAGCTTCAAACGACTTCTTTTCATGAATCGCTTCATTGGAATTCATTAAACTTAGTCTGTACCACAACTCTGAGGTCATTACCAGCTTTGTTTAAATCGGGGCGCTTGGTTCCTTGAAGGGGTCGTTAAAACTTATAAAATAAATAAATTTCAACTTTTTTCTCCTAAGCCATTAGTTGGATCTTCACTAAACTTTGTAACAGCAGTATAAGGTCATCCCAAAAGTTATTTAAATGGTAACATTTTAGGGGCCGCTAACGATAAAAATAGAAATATCATTAAAGGACTTCTTCGTCAGACTTGGTCTGTAGCATCATTGTCAGGTCTTCTCCCAAATGTCTTCAAATGGGGGCCCCTGGATAAATAGAGCTAAAATGTGTTACCTTTAAACAACTATTTAAACACCGTCCAATTGATCTACATTGAACTTTGGCTTTGACATCATTTCATTTATTTTGGAGTTCGTTGTCCGATATTGTATAATGAAAGATACCTTGGGAGCGGCAAGTCAATTGATCAAAACAAATTGTACCTGATTACCTGGAGAAAAACATATAAAACAAGATGCCCATAAATTTATGATTCCTTCAAACAACAAGAGTGGGTCATCAAAAATGAAACATGGACCGTGCTCTTTAACAAATGTCACACACGCACGATAAAATGCGTGTAAGAAACAAATACATTCGCATCGCTGACAGCACAAAAGTTGGGATGGAAGACAGTCAGTATGTAACTTATTCACTCGCACGTGACGCCGAGACACAAGCTGAGACACACGATGACAGAAGAACACCAACAAGTCTAGTTTGATCGGCTCTCAGGTTACAACTACAAGTTTTTTTTCAACAACCATTACAACAGTTTGGAGGAAAGAAAATGTCCCTTCGAAGCTACACAAACATTTCTGCAGACTAACGAGGACCCTTCACTATGCGGATAACTTAATTACCTAAAGTGATCATATCCCTACACCAGAAGCCAACACCCTGAACTACCCATTAAGAAATGAGATGCCCCAAAAAGTAGAAAACTCAGATATGGACTTTAAATATGATGTTTCAAATATAATCAGAATGTTTTACTGATAATTTCTTTGTTTATAAGGTCAAAAGGAAATCATTGTTAAAGATAGACTTAAAAATCATACAGATCTCTGAAAAAATGTTGGTGTTAATCTCTTTATTTTAGATAAATCATATGTGGATGTGTTCTGTACCTATAAAATTAATAAAGGCAAATATCTTATCCGTTTTAAAAAAAAGTTGTTTTGTTATAGCTGTACAAATTGCTAGATAGAGGCTTAATTAAAACTTTTACATATACCTGTTGTTGTCAATCTTCTGCCTTTGATTAGAAATGATTATTTTTACCGTTCGAAAACGAAAGAACACCTATTTGTACACACATTCAATCATCATGACGAGGTGAAGGAAAAAAGGAGAATGGTTGGTTCATATGTAAACACTAAATATGCAGCAACTCCGGCTGTCTTCTGGAGAGAAGTCAATGCCAGATATTGTTCACTCACTCTTGAATTATAAACCATTCCTTTTTCGTATCAAAGCGGGCTGTGCTTTCGTTCAAAGTATATTCTTTTGAAATACATTTAAACATTCAAATACGTACAGCATAATATTTAAAGAAATAAATGTATCTAACTGAATTAAAAGGAACCACATTAGTCAAGTTATATTATCTGTTGCGGTTATAAACTGCATCCGTGTAAGTCTAAGCCTATGTTTAAGCTCTTGCGCATTTTATTTGCACTCATAAACAATTTCAGTAAAATATACTCACTGTCAAGTTAGCTGCAGTTGAGATATAATCATTGCATAGCGAAGATATAAACCTTGTAAATAACCAGTTCACACGCATTAAAAAGACAATAGAATAAATAGAATGTTATGTTGATGCTTTGATTTAAATAAATTTAACAGCAGTTCATCCTAACAAGTCACTCGGATTGGGTTAATCGCTTTTAATCGATTTGATTCCTCATGTGATTTTGTCATAAATTTTATCTTGTATATGCCAGATTGTGTTGTAATATATAAATGATAATTTGATTTTATTTGAATGTTTAAGTTAAAATACGTACACAATGTATCATTAAATTGTCAATATTTTGTATGTCCGACACATAAAAGACGGACTGTCTTTCGATATCAAATATATATAGTGTGTTTTGTTATTATTTCTGTAACGCATTCGGAGGTGATTCCCCTTTAGGGAAAGTGTAAGATCATATTTCTTTTTCAACTGACAATTGTTCACACTTGTTAGGCAATCCTTAACAGACAGACAGACAGACCAGCTAAAACGCACCTATAACGGTCATAATGTCGGATTCACAATGTCCCAACTTTGCAGTTTGTGGATATAGATTTGCTTTGTCAGTCTAACCGCCATCCGTCCTTCAGAGAAAACTTGCCTAAAAGACTGTTATGGTCCTTAAAGCGACTAACCCACACATTGTAACTTGTGATTTTAGAAATGATTTATCACCGAAAGGCAAAATGCCGCCATTGTTTCATAAATACATGAAACTTAATGGTTGATCAGTTTCAAGTTTCCAGAATTACGGGAACATACGAGTTTTCGCAGTTTTTCTCATGCACTTTTATAAACTTTTGCAACAGTTTACTTTTGTAAACACTGACAAATATAGAACGAGACGCGACAGTATCATCAAGTGGACAGCAAACCAAAACAGCGCATGCGCATATTTTGTTCCCGTCACTAATAATCAATAAAGAGCACATAGGTATCGCACAGTAGTATGTCGTTTTGAAATGTAAAATAAACCCAACCTGTTAAGCTAGAACTAGATTAACTAACTCGTTTTGTCTCCGTTGAAGGGTATTGAAGAAAAAGAAATTAAATAGAGTTTTAAAAACAATTTTTAGTGGCTTGGAATCAAACTACCGTCTAAAAGTATAATACGAAAACCGTGATCGCTCGGCCAACGAGGAATCACAGACTGCATCGTAAACGTAGTGTACAGACTTCGTTTTATGTTATTGTTATGTTTGTCAACACTTCAAAACGCCTAAATACTGTGCGATTCCTATACCTATGCGCTCAATTGATTATCATCTTTCGTGATATTTTCTCTTACTGTCACGTGATGTTTGTAAGGTGCTAAGTAAACGGAATTCCGTTTTTTATAAACCGGGAAACCCTGATCAGAAATCGTAAATGAACGCTTTTATTAAAAACTTATCAATTTATCAAGAAAAAAGAAAAACAGAATCCGATGACAAACTCATTGTTAGGACATCAAATATGCGACACAAAGGTGAATTTAGGAAAAGTTTGATTTTTTAAAAATCTCACACCAGAATGTGTACGTTAGTCGCTTTGATTAACAATTTCACTCAGTCTGATTACTCTCAGGAGGTCACAATTAGCCCTGATAGTTATGAAACTTAGTTTGAGTGTTTGTGTTACAAAAACTCGAAAGAATCAGACAACTAGGTCACCTGGTCAAATCATAGAAGAAAACTTCTTGACTCTCTATCAGTCATTTGACATCTAATGTGTTGACAAAGATTTTCGTCATGTTATGACATAGAAAACTAGCGGTTCGAAAGTATATTAGGAAATGTAAAATAAACCCAACCTGTTAAGCTAGAACTAGAATAATTAACTCGTTTTGTCTCCGCTGAATTGTATTGAAGAAAAAGAAATTAAATAGAGTTTAAAAACAATTTTTAGTGACTTGGAATCAAACTCCCGTCTAAAAGTATAATACGAAAACCGTGATCGCTCGGCCAACGAGGAATCACAGACTGCATCGTAAACGTAGTGTACTGACTTCGTTTTATGTTATTGTTATGTTTGTCAACACTTCAAAACGCCTAAATACTGTGCGATTCCTATACCTATGCGCTCAATTGATTATCATCTTTCGTGATATTTTCTCTTACTGTCACGTGATGTTTGTAAGGTGCTAAGTAAACGGAATTCCGTTTTTTATAAACCGGGAAACCCTGATCAGAAATCGTAAATGAACGCTTTTATTAAAAACTTATCAATTTATCAAGAAAAAAAAAAACAGAATCCGATGACAAACTCATTGTTAGGACATCAAATATGCGACACAAAGGTGAATTTAGGAAAAGTTTGATTTTTTAAAAATCTCACACCAGAATGTGTACGTTAGTCGCTTTGATTAACAATTTCACTTAGTCTGATTACTCTCAGGAGGTCACAATTAGCCCTGATAGTTATGAAACTTAGTTGGAGTGTTTGTGTAATAAAAACTCGAAAGAATCAGACAACTAGGTCACCTGGTCAAATCATAGAAGAAAACTTCTTGACTCTCTACCAGTCATTTGACATCTAATGTGTTGACAAAGATTTTCTTCATGTCATGACATAGAAAACTAGCGGTTCGAAAGTATATTAGGACAAGCATTTTCACCATGTCATGCGACTGACACAGGATGACCACAAACGCTAAGTTGAGCTAAACCCAAAATGTCAGGTAGTGCACAACTTCTCTATCTCAACAATATTCATTAAAAGTTTCCAGATAGGTAGCATACTTTTACAGTTAGAAAAAGGTATCATGACATTTACACAAAAGTACTAATTTTAAAACAGGAACGCATTTATACCTGAAGGAAGTACAAATGAAATAAAGGAAATCAGACGAACTTGCAAGCCAATATTCAGTTGTCATAGCATATTATACATGAAATAATTTAACATCGGCATGCAAACACGAATTACTTGCAAATTCCCCTACAGAAAAAAAAACAGTCCAAAACTTAGTTATGTCGTGTGTAATTTATCCAGATCAAACGATGGATAAACATAATGCCTACATCAATACCAAATAAGTGCGAGTCTATGTACCTCTACGGAACATTTTAATTGTTAACAATGACTGTCTACCGATTTATATGATGTAAACGACAAACAGACATTTTTGCAGGTGCCCGACTGGGTGCACGAGCCAGTGCTCTAGTCAGAAATCAGAAACAACATCATCTGCACCAACGTCTACGTCAGTCCAAGTCAGCAACTTCTACTGAAAGAGGAACTCGAGTTCGAAATGGGAACTTTAAATACGCATAATAATAATTTCAAGTACCGTTACGTTCTAAATTTCTATCCAAATATCTATATATGGCCAATTATAAATATGGTCTAGATTTTTAAAATTCACTGCATTTTCACAAATTATTATTTTGTCACTCTATACCGTTAATTTTCCAAATACAATTTGTTTAGCAAGTAGTTTGCAACTATACTAGCAGTGTCCAATTTTAGAAAATACGGAAATAAAGGGTAGCCAACAAGATAAAATCGTTACAAAACTTGTTAGTGATAGGACTTGGGATATACAAATCTAGCTCGAGCTTCCCTACCGCCTGACAACATTTTCCGTATCCGGTAACCAACAAGTCATTTAACTTATGGAACATGTCTATCATTTAAACATTCTAGGTTTACGTTTCGGGGAGACTATCATAAATGGCTATTACTGTTTCGTCATTGTCCTTATATATTTAGACGTTATCCCGCAAAATGTCTTAAGAACAATTAAATCCCGTATCTGATTGCACTGATAAGCATTTGTACCTGATGACACACCAACTACTTACATCGCAGCCGTTGTTTATTACATGTATGTAAATGTAGTGTTGGAACTTTCCCGATAGTTAGACGAAATGATGCTTTTTAAGAAGTATTTGTTGTTACATTTGTATTTCTGTCTTTACTGACAACAAGGTACTTCAAGTTAATGCATGATTAAACTATCAAGGGCAATTATTGTGGGTGCGGCTTTCGCAAAGCAAAAATTTGGTACTTTATCTAGCTTACGTATATTTTGATAAGCGCTATGAGGGATAAAGCATTGAATAAAATATATTGGTACAGACAAGAACGAGTCATAACAAAACGTACAAGTTCAACCCAAAATTGTTCTGTCTATTGATAACTTAAATGTGTCATATGAAATTTAAGATAGTCATGTGTATCATAAATCATACTGATAAGATGGTTTACATGTTTTATAAACGGACGTTTTGTGAAACGAACACGTCTGTTCATTTGATTACGAAGGGGTCCACTGATTAATATATTATGACAGGAATACACGTTTAATTATTCACATTCTATGGAGTAAGGAAAAGACTTATTGTAGTTTATGGGCAACTTTAACATGGAGCTGACTAAAGGAATTTGGGTTTGGAATAAATGACCATTGAAATAAATACAATCTGGCAGTAAATAATAAGTCTTGAACCATTGTTCAAAGTATTACATTATAGTTTTATACATTAAATCTGTTGTATTGGCTAACTGACAATTGATAAACGTCTTGGTTGGAATATCTTTTGATCTAGGAGCACGAGAGATAGAAAATGATGTACGTATAACATGATTAACATAATATGGCGTGTCTGCTATTTTAATTCATTTACTCTGTGTTAAACATTTTTTTCTTGTAAAAAACACTACATTTGTGAACATTCTTCATGGCATTGTAATTCCTAGTCAAGTCTGGCACGAAGCTGAAAGAAGAAAATACGTAAAGGTTTAAGAAATCAGTTGCAGATTTGTAATTTTCACTTAATTTTGAAGCACGTACCACGTATTTGGACTGTAATGTACATGATTTTACCATTCTTAAGGATAAGAAAATATATTTAACAAATTAAATTAATTTTGGTGTTTGTCCAAAATATCTCACTCATCCGCTTTAACTATGGAAAACGATGCACGCAAAATAGAAACTGCTTTTCGTCATGGGGGTTTAATAGGCGTTTCCTACATTTTCAAAGAGATAGCTGCAGGATGGAAACAGAAGAAAATTAATATAGGTGTTATCGGCCGCTCCGGGGTCGGAAAATCATCTTTCGTCAATGCCATACGGGGTGATTTGAATGAAAATCATCGTTACTATGCACCAATTGGTCATACAGAATGCACTAAGAGGAGGCGATCATATCCACACCCCGAAAACAACAATTTAATATTTTGGGATCTACCTGGACTCGGAACAAGCACATTTCCACAAAAAGAATACTTGTATCATCATGAAATTAAATTTCGTTCATACGATATCTTTGTAATGATAGGATGTCACAGGTTTACCGAAGATGAGTTATGGCTAGCAGAGGAAATAAAAAAACTCGGAAAAATGTTCATTTTTGTCCGATCAAAGGTTGATACTCAAATTCAAAGTGACAAAATACTGAAACAAAAAGCATGCAAAGTCTCTGATAAACATGCAGTTATTGAAGAAATCCGTGAGGACTGCAAAGCTCATTTGGGACGAAACTTTAGAGATATCTATCTTGTTAATAACATGGACATAAGCAATATAAATCTTGACTTTAGCAAACTATTGTGTCGCTTTACGACTGGGTTTCAAAAGCTACGATTTGAGATATCCGTTCAGTCTTTGAGATCGCTTACAATTCCAACATTAGAACAAACTCTCAGCTCTCTGAGGAGACGCATGGCCAGAACTGTATTTGTAGCTTGCTTCATTCCGGACTCGGTGGTTGAAGCAATGTTACGCGACAGTATAAAAAACTATTGCGAACTTTTTGGAATAATAGACAACGATTTAGAGGTCCTTTCTACAATTGCGAATAACACAGTTGCAGAAATAGTTATGAAATACGAAATAACAGCAACTACATTGAATAGTTCTGTCATTAAACGTCATGATTCAAAATGGCAATGGGTCACGCACAACATTATTGATACTTTTAGTGAGGACACTTCCATTATTTTAAACTTTATTGCAGAACGCGCTTGCAGACACATTGACAGATGATTTAGAGTTCTTATATTATTTGTATTAAAGAAACCACGGAATAAGGACATCTAACACACACGTTGTATTCAGATTTCGACAGGGATTCAGCGCTTTGATACCAAACTGCATATGTAAATAGTTTAACGTTTGCAAGAAAACCATTGAAGCTTGTGTCTATATGTGACTGCATTCATTGAATGTGGCTTTTCCTGTTGGATTTTTGTTTTGTTTTCTTCTATTTCTGAGTGTTCTGTTTAAACACTACCGGATGAAAACTTTGTTCAAGTGTTTAATCTCTTAAAGGCGAGACACGCAGCTCTCTTCACTCTCATAAGATGCGGTGTTTCATCCTATTCATTTGTAGAATATTAGATGTTAAACAAACCACGTCGCATTTAAAGGATAGACTATTAAAACCTACGCAAACATGAACGAAAGAACGTTCCATCTTTTTCTTGACTAGTATATTTGTAGCATTGTACCGTATTTGAATAAAACATGGGTTCCTCCCTTTCAAAATAGTTATGAATAAAAATAACGTAGATAAAACAAATTTATTTTGATCTTTTCTGATAACTACTTGTCAGAGATTTTGTTTAGGCAGCATGAAAATTACACCTTTACGTAAGGTTCTTCATAACAGGCCCTTGATCGACAAGTATTGAATTATATTGGAAGGTACATCAAGTTCTTGTATAACTGCTAATGTATCTTAATTGTTGACTTTATCTTCTTCTTCTTCTTGTCGTTCGCAAATTCTCTTCTGTTGACTTTATGTTTACTGCTATAAAAATCTTTAAAAAGTAAATTGAAACTTTGGTAAACACCTGTTGTGGCCAGTAAAATGTTCTGGCGAAATGATTTCAAACTTCTAATAACATAATCTGTACACATGACGTTTCTTCTTATATTGATTCTTATCACTTTTTTCAATGGCAAACTATCTGCTTAAATAACAAAATTCTTTACTTCTAATTCTACGGTAATACTCACAAACACAATTTCTGATAAAGGTTGGGAGGAATAGGACAACATTAAAGAGGCTATGTTACAATACATTGTTGAGATGTTAAAAGTAAAAACATGCTTAGGCTAGGTTAGCAGTGAAGCCTCGTAGGCCTCACTGGTCTTGATGGTTTATAGCAGGTCGTTCCAGAGTCGGAGTGTACGTGTAAGAAGAGTTCATATAGTATTGAGTATCGAATAATGTATATTTCTAGATGGACATGTATGAAATGTCTGTGATCTACAATTACATGTACTAGTTGTTTGCGATTTTATACATTTTATACAGCATGACTACAGTCAGATGATTGGTTTCTGTGCTCTTCTATCGTAGGTTAGTTGAGTTGTTTAAGCGTTGGTGGTTCACAGCTGTAATGGAAGTAGTCACTAAGTTCATATCTTGCTGCAACCCTGCAACTCTTCACACTATTTCTAGTTCATTTGATGATTTCTTCTTTGCCATGGGTACCAGACCGTGTTACAGTGTTTAAGTTGTGGTTAAGAATAAGTTTGATAGCCTTTTTCTTTGATGTTTATATTGTTACCGTTTGGATATTTCTTTTAATAAATCTGACTGTGTTCCCGAGAGTTTTGCATTTTTTTGTGGATTTAAGTTACATTTCATGTAAATTATTTATTAAAAGGACAGTATGTTTCTTTTTGAAATTCTTTTAGATTTTCTACTAGGAAGATTATTTCTTCGCATGTAATTTAAAAGGAAAATGTTTGTACTAGATTATATTCTTTGTACTAAATGTAAGAAATTAGGGGAAACAGTTTGCTGACTTCCATGAGAACTAACTGTACCCCATACCGAATACAAATCAGAATCGTCTGCCTGTTGAAATATTATTTTGAATTATTATATCATCCATTGAATGTTTGAAACATCTTATACAATACATGTATATATTTGTCAATAAATCAGATTTGCTAAAACATTCACTTCTAAGAGCACATTTGAACTGCCACGGTCGCACTGGTCTGTTTTGTGAACCGTTAATGTTGTTTCTCTTGTTTAAAGACATTATACGCATTCTATGGTCAAACAGTATTTTCAGCAATGTATCACAATATCTAACGTTTTATGTGTATGATATAAATTACAGATAAACTTGTTTTAAATTTTCAAAAGCCTTAGCAACGCTGTGAATCCTACCGATTTTCGTGGCGAAGCGACGAAAATCGGAATCGATCCCTCTACGGTAACTTGCGATATACACCGAATGATATATACTATCGAACTAAAAAAGTGTCCTGTCAGTACGTGACTTCTAGGTTACATTCTACTAATTAAGTTATTCTCTTTTTTATATATACAATGAAATATTCAGACCTCATTTTCAGTACTATAGAGAATTTCAATGATATCAAAACCATTGATGGTCATTTAGTATGACATGTCTTATCAAAAATAGAAAAACTATTGACATGTTATGTTACATATAAGAAAAATAATCTGTTCTGTTCTGAGAAACATCAACCTCTAAAAATGCTCCCATGAAATTAGCCGTTTAGCAGTTAAGCGTATGTAGACATTTTCTCAAAGAATAAAACTTATACATGTACCTGGAAATTCACAATGAAAATGATCTAGATCTTTTCTCAATACAATAAGCAATAAAACTAAGCCAACATATAACTGTCACATCCTCATATGATTCATTATACCAGCATGGAACAACACTTTGGACTACTTCACATGTAACACTGAGTAGTCACTTCCTGTTTGATGAAATCAGTCCTAGAGCGTCAGACTTCGGATTTTTTGGAAGAAAGTGTCTAATACTTGTCCGAACCGCAGCGTTTTGCACATCAGTACAAATATGTTGTTTTTTCTTACATTGATACAAACGCATATTTCTGGGCAAGCTGATGGACTGTAACGATTCTCCGATAGAGGCAGTGCCTTATTTCATATTAGTTTGTTTACTTAAAGAGGCACCACAAAATAACTGTATTCTTTTGTGTTTCCATGATGGTAATTATACATGCTTTGCATGAAGAAAATGAGAAATAACAAGTATCTAGTTACATATATTAGGCCACGACAATGTGTGTAATGTCTGAACATTTTATTGAATGACTGTAGCAATATTATATAGAAATCAGTGTATTTAGTGAAATTTGAATCATATTTTGTTTCTACAGTGTAAGATAGTTATTCATCTATGGTTTTGAAACTATGCTGAAAAGAGAGTGACTGAATAAGTTTGCAGATGAAGTTGTCAAAACACATTTATTCAGGAATGGCCTAAATTGTCCACCTGAACACTTGTAGTATAACTGTATATTACCTGTATTTCAAGAATGATTTTCATGAAGTTTTTGCGAGTGAAAAAAGTAGGTCACTAGGTCGTGGTGGGTCTTTAAAGGTCCACTACTAACACCCGAAAAAGACGTTAAACCAGAACACACACACACACTAACACCCGAACGAGTATTATATGAAAACCTGAGTTTGTAGCTGAGACTTCCTATTTACTGAAAATAAACATCGGATCTGACCAAGTAGTCATGAATATGTTCAAGAATAACCAACAAATAAACAAAAAAAAAAATTGCTAATTTCAAACCAAAAGTATGTTTTCGACTGCTTACGAACCCGTCCCGCATCTTCGGATTTTTTCGGAAGAATCCTCCGAAACGAGACTATAATTTGTAAATAGATGCAACATATATTATATACCCAAACGATAACGTGATTTTTACAATCTTAGCATAGGAAATTCAACATTTTTGTAACTCATAAAACTTCATGAAAATCATTCTTATGATACAGGTAATATACAGGTATACTACAAGTTTTCGGGATGACAATGTAGGCCCTTCCCGAATAAAAGTATTTTCACAACTTCGTCTGCAAACTTTTTCAGTTAATCTATTTTCAGCATAGTTTTAAGAATATAAATGAATAACTATCTTACACTGTAGAAACGAAATGTATTGAAATTTACCCTTAATACACTGATTTATGTACATATGGCTACATTAATTCAATAAAATTTTAGACATCAAACACATTGTCTTGGCCTAATGTATGTCACTGTCAATTTGAAACTAAAACATTGTACATCTAATATTTTTCATGCAAATCGTGTATAACTTTCATCACGGAAATACAGTTATTTTGTCGCGCGTCTTTAAACGGATATTCGTTTGAATTAATTTTAAAATCACGTGATCCCGAAGAATTTCCGATCGATTACGGAAAAGCGATAAACACGAAAGTAGGACAAAATGACCACCCATGTCAGTCTAAGAAAATACAGAAACAATCATTTGTTTTCCTGTACATGTGTTGATTTCAAGGGAATATTGCACGACTATGGTAATGTTTAGTAGTATATTTCAAAATGTGTAGTCTTGTTTTAAGATTTATGTCTATTTGTCATTTTATTTTGCACCTATCAAACAAGTACGGGATGTTCCTGTTGAAAGCATGTATAACTGGAGAGGCACAACATCCATGTAAAAAATGCCGAAATAAGATACACAAGGCTTTTTTCCCATAGGCTTTCATGCATTCCTTGTTTTTATAAAAATGATATATCCAGGAAATGAACCTCGATAACATTCTGGCAGAGTGCGGGAGGTCGTGACCTTGACCAAAGCAAAGCACTGTATAACTCAATTCATGGTCGCAATACCCTATTCATTACTGAAATTACTGAACAGCAACACTTTTCTATTTTTAGTAACAGCGACCTTGACCTTGATATCAATAACTTGAATGCGTACCGTACATTAGTCTCCAAGAAAGCTACATATGTACCAAGCTTAATCAAAATATTCCATAGGAAAATAAATGGACCTAAGAATGCCATTTAATATACAAAGATATACCCTATATAGTAAACATTAAGTATTTAGTGCCATAACTCAAGTATTTTACTGATTTTGTCGTTTCAGATATCAGTAACTTAAATGAATGCAACGCTGGATCAATTAAGATAATGCGAAAGAAACAGAAATACAAGACTTTTAATTATCATTTTAAAATTTGATAAAAATAGCTTTACATGATCGAGGAGCACATTTAGGGTTCTTGTATGACAGAGTTCCGCTTATGTCGGTGTTAAGGGCACGAGGGGTGCTAAATATTTCATTATCTTTCGTGGTCGAACTAAATCAAACCGGGTCTGATATTATTTTACTTGGTCTCATTCTTTGCTTACAAATGATCAAAAATTTCAATTTTGGTATGAAATACATACTGCAAAATCATTAATTTTCGTGAAGGACTAATTTTCGTTGATTTCGTGGTTGACTCGGTGCACGAACTTTAATCCCGAAGAATTTATTTCCCAAAGAAATAGTCCTTTTGACTAAAACAAACAAAATCATTTCACAGTAAAAGTGTTCAAAGTACTCACGAAGGTCATCTGTCTGCATACTCAATCCCATGTAATTATTTTCTAAATGGAAACTTCCAAGCCCACACTGGCCATAGCTTTATCAGATCAAGTGGTTCCAACGTTGTTTGAGCGGTGAATTTTACGCCGATCAGATGGAGAAATATGGCCGATACTACAAATTTTCGGTATTGTAGGTATGATTTAAAGAAATTTCTACCCGTTAGATAAGCAATCAAATGAAAACGATGGTTGCACCTGGAGCGCAAATGTGTCTATGTTTTAGCACATGTGTCTATTTAGCTGAGATTTGTGCCGTTTATTCCAACACTTCTGTACAGTCCGGCGGGGGAAGGAGATTTTTGGCAGTTTTTGAAAATATCGCCTCAAATATAGTGTTTATTGGGAGCAAGTAACTGTTAAAACACTTTTTATGTAAAGGGCTATCTCTTAAAGCAAAGCGTGTGTATTTTCATAGAATTATTCAGGGTTGTTTCTGAACAATCGGCCGAAAACCTAATGCAACGCCGTTTCGAGTGGGTCGCTATGCAAAGCAATCAAGTGGATACCGTTCTGTGTCTTACTTGCGAAGTCTTACCCGTCTTAAAAACAGTCATTATTTTCAAAGCCTAACAATGAATAAATTAATTTGGAGAGTTTTATATCACCATAATGATCCCGCCATTTCTAATAAATTGTACTTTTACATTTTCATGCTCGCTTAAATTAACATTTAACAGATTTTTGCGGACATTGTCAAAAAACATCAACACAAAAACATAAAGCAAGGATGAACATCGAACAATATCATTAAGTAAATAATAGTATTAGTTCGTTAAAATAAGAACCAGTTCACGGATATTTATCTCCCCCACGAATGGTACTGAACAGCATGCCAAAAGCGGGTTGACTCTTTAAATCAGTATAGTTATAGTTGGTTACTTTTAGTCCCTTAAAACCAATACATTGCGATTTCATTACAGATTTGTTGTGCATTTAAGCTGTTCATACAAAATAAATAAAATTTGGTCCATGATAAAAGTATTGATCAGTTGTTTGTATATATTTTCATTCATATTCCTTGTGAAACGTTCATTTATTTTCAGAGAGATAAATCGCAGAGACCGTTAAAATTGGCCAGGGAAAAGCATGATTTTATTTGTCCTCCATAAAACAGAAACGATGTAATAAAACTCTATGGTCGCCGTTTAAAAATGAAAATACAAATGAAGTACAGACATCAATGAAAAAAAACGTTTTGTTGGAGACAGTTAAATAGTACAACTGTAACACGTCTCTCTAAGTTTAAACTATATTTATTTCCACAAATTGTATATACAAACATGAGTACTATATTTGAATTAACAAAATTTGATAAAAATGCATACATCAATCAAGATAGTAAAAACAAACAAAGGAATTTTTAATCGAATGGATTGGAAAACAAGCTACTTAAAACTTATATTGAATTCCGCTCCATGAAGCCACGTCTCTCTTAGTATTGCTAGTCCATTTATCTCCTTTCATTGGTGTCTGTATTTCATTTGTATTTTTGTTTTTGAAAGGCGACCATAGAGGTTTATTACGTTGTTTCTGTTTTATGGAGGACAAATAAAATCTTGTCTTTTTCCTGGCCAGTTTTAACGTTCTCTGTGATTTATCTCTCTGAAAATAAATGAACGCTACACCAGGAATATGAATGAAAATATGTACAAACAACTGATCAATACTTTTATCATGAACCAAACTTTATTTATTTTGTATGAACAGCTTAAATGCACAACAAATCGCAATGTATTGGTTTTAAGGGACTAAAAAGTAACCCGCTATAACTATACTGATTTAAAGAGTCAACCCGCTTTTGGCATGCTGTTCAGTACCATTCGTGGAGGAGATAAATATCCTTGAACTGGTTCTTGTTTTTACGAACTATTACTATTATTTACTTTATGTTATTGTTCGATGTTCATCCTTGCTTTATGTTTTTGTGTTGATGTTTTTTTGACAATGTCTGCAAAAATATGTTAAATTTTAAGCGAGCATAAAATGTATTATTTATATTTAGTACAAGATATTAGAAATGGCGGGATCATTACAATGATATAAACTCTCTAAGTTTATTCATTGTTAGGCTTTAATGACTGTTTTTAAGACGGATGAGACTTATCAAGTAAGACACAGAACGGTATCCACTTGATTGCGTTGCATGGCGACCCACTCGGAACGGCGTTGCATTAGGTTTTCGGCCGTTTGTTCAGAAACAACCCTGAATAATTCTATGAAAATACACACGCTTTGTTTTAAGAGATAGCCCTTTACATAAAAAGTGTTTAACAGTTACTTGCTCCCAATAAACACTATATTTGAGGCGATATTTTCAAAAACTGTCAAAAATCTCCTTCCCCCGCCGGACTGTACAGAAGTGTTTGAATAAACGGCACAAATCTCAGCTAAATAGACACATGTGCTAAAACATAGACACATTTGCGCTCCAGGTGCACCCATCGTTTTCATTTGATTGCTTATTTAACGGGTAGAAATTCCTTTAAATCATACTTACAATACCGAAATTTTGTAGTATCGGCCATATTTCTCCATCTGATCGGCGTAAAATTCACCGCTCAAACAACGTTGGAACCACTTGATCTGATAAAGCTATGGCCAGTGTGAAGCCGCGATTAACAACTTGAAATGAATTACTTTCATGTTACTTTTGTAACCGTTTTTATCGCATGTTTGACGTCGCGGGAGTGAAATAAAGCCATAACATAAATCTGATTATACACTACATTAGTGTAATAAAGCTTTTACGTTGACGTCGTTTATAGGACACGCCGGGCGTATTTACTTGGTCTACTTTGGGTAAAGAAAGAAGAAACTTTGATGTTTCAACAAGAAAAGCTTACATGTGATAATAAAAAGAATATTACATTTGTGTCTTTCCAAATTGACTTGATTAAACTTGTTGAATAAAATTGATAAAATGCTCGGCAAAGCCTCTCATTTTATTATTTTATTCAACTCGTTTCATAAATTCAATATGAAAAGACACTCTTGTAGTATCCTCTATGTATTGCATAATTTCAGCATAATTCAGTGTATACATGTACCATTTCAGACTACTCTAATGGTAACTGCCAAAAACAAATTATACTATTGGAGAAAATAAGTGCGTACCAACTGGTATTTAAAGAACTTGATGCTTCCCTTTAAATTTAATAGGCACAACCAAACATATCTTACGTCCTGGTTTTTTTTTTAATCTATTTTATTACACATTCTTTTTCAGAACTTTAAGACTGCCGTATTTCTATATATTTACTATTTTTTGATATCCTTAATTAATTCATAATGGAATATGGAGATCACAAATTCGTTCTATGATATCAATAGTTAATGGAGTCTAGGCGATCCATTTTGTATCGAGTTCCGCCTAAACAGGTGCTAAGGGGCTTTTGGGTGCTGCACTTTTCATTACCTAAGATGAACAGACTCAGTCAAACCATGTCTGCTATCACGTTGTTTGTTTTTTTGTTTTTTTCCCTAGTATGTTTCCGTAGGATTATCATTTATTCTTCTCAGCTATCACATAACAACGGCGCATTCATTCATTCATCGTTTTTGATTACATTAATAACGAAAGCAAATACTAATGAGATGCAAAATATATGCCGACTTGGAAATAGAATAAAATTTGTTTAAAATTTTAAAACATTCCTTTGGAGTTGTTTATTACATTTGGAAAAGATTTAATAATTTAGCCATTGTACGATTCAAGCTTTTTATTGGCCCTCTACATTAATGTATAATCATTGACACTGTGATTCCTCAAGTTGAATTGTTCTAAACCATTTGACACTGTATAGGAATCTGGAAAATTTCTGATAATTTTACTGTAAATAAACTGAAAACATTTCATTCCTTTTGTTTAACACAAAAATAAAATAAAGACACCAGACAGTAAACTTCTTTTACTTCATGCTTTATGTGGATGATACCCTCAACATGATGATTATTCTATTATATTTTGATATTAACTAAAGTACTATTACTATATTGTTAACTAATAACATAATTCGCTGCTTTTATATATGCTGCATAGTCAACCCATTCTTACCCTTCAAAACCGTAGTTTAACAAAAGTGCAGTCAAACGGGAGTAGGTACATGAAATAGCTATCGTTTCTATGGTCCATGGTAATAAAATATTCATTTACAAATGCTAAAATAATGCAACAAAACAATAAGAACAAAAAAAAAACAACAACAACAAACAAACATACAAACAAAAACATTATGCCATTGCTTAATGCAAGGGTCATGAGTTTCAGAAATGCACTTTTCTTATATTTATGACTATTAAAATTACAGGGAAGTAAATAAAACAATTTAAAGTTGATAGATAAGATAAAAATATCAAACATTAAGGGGAACAATTTGGATGGACTTGAATACACCACATAATATATTATGTTAGAGATATATTAACAAAATAAATCCAACGAATGCGACAAGGCGAATGCACAAAGTTCTATGAAAACACAAACCCGATAACGATGGTATGAATGATATATATGAAGAGGCCGATACAATCCACAACCATTACCGAATGCTGTTGATTTTCCTGTAACAAAAGATGATCGCGAAATCACGACAAATACTGACAGGCATCATTCATTTGCAAAAAGAAAATCTTTCGCAGCGGTAAGTTATCTTTAATTTGAAATGAACAACAGTTTTCATTCAGGTTTTTTCAACACCCACCATCGTTTAATTCTTCTCCAGCTAAATTGTGCAATTGTATTAAACACCATACCAGAAGCCACTGTTCCGACAGTACCAAGTTCTATCCCTGCCATCCCAGCCGCAACAGATGCCCCGCCTGTACAAGCCACTGTTCCTAGCAAAGCGCCACCAGCAACAAGTCGCGCTGTCCAGGTCTCTTTGCATAATATTGATCCAAGTCTTCCAACCACGTCTGCTACCTCTTTGTGAATATCTCGCTTGTCATCACTGTAGTATTTCAAATGTTCTTCCAGTGTATTTTTATGAATTTCTAAGTATTGGTATGTGTACACAGGAAGGCATTGAATCGCATTGAGAATATCCCACCATGCTTCATCTCGCCTTCCATTTTCGTTCTCTACCCTTAAAATGCGACTGTTACATTTTACTACAAGATTCTTAAACTCCTCATGTTCTTCCCAATAGGTTTTAAACTCTGCGTCAGATGTAAACTCGCTTCCGCGAGTACAAACGATTATAGTATTGTTAAATACCCTCTCGCCAAACATCACACGCATGAGATCAATAGTAAATTTTTCTTCTTCGGTCATTCGATTTGCTCCACTAAAGACCAGCAAAAAAGCATGAGGACCAGGACATATTTTCACTGCTCTCTGAACTTCTAGTGCTCTTTCAGCTAAACGCTTCCCAGTGTCAAAAAGTCCTGGTGTGTCTACAACGTTGAGTTTATGTGTCATGAAACTTCCTGTTTTCAAGTCGCATATTTCTGTCACAGCATTCAGACTTCTTTTAGCATAAAACGCCTCATACCCTAGCAAGGTATTACCTGTTGAACTCTTTCCATTTCCAGACTTGCCAATCAAAATAATTTTTGTCTCACTTCTCTGTTTGTAAAAGGAAAATTTGACAAATAAGAGTATCATTTAGAAATTACAATTTTTGGGTGCAACTACTGCATATGCAACATTATTCGACTTAGCATGATCTAATTCCATTAAATGATTCTGGTAATTTTGTACCCGGTTTCAAATGGGTAAGAACAAGAGATCATTTGAGTACTTAGAACATAATCAAACGGAATACAAGTAGACCCGTTTTAAAATAGTCAGATCAGGAGAGGTAATGAAATGTGCAACACCTCTCAAGCCATCTAGCACCGACTTAGACCAGTAAGGACTGTTGGCAACTTCTATGTGATTATGTATTTTCGTAAGCTGTTCGGTCATAAAGTGGGCTATATTTGATCAGAGGAGGAATGAGTAAACAGTTACAAAAAATGTGTGTGTGTGTGTTTTTTGTGGGGGTGGGAGAGAAGGCAAAATGGCATCGGGTAGCGGTCGGGGTAGGTAAGATGTTTCGTTCTGCGGCGGCGACAGGATACTATAGCACAATAAACTAAACGTGATTCTGCGGGGTAAGGGGCGGTTCATGTCGCAGCTATGGGGACAGAGTGTGAATTTTTACACACTGCACATTGATCCATCGCCACCTACCTATATGCCAAGTTTGAAGGAAAGACATTGAACAGTTACAAATGTTCGCTCCTGAGATATATAATCGACGTTAACTACCCTCCCCCCCCCTCCCACACACACACAAAACTACAAACGAAGCAGATGTGACCGTGCTTTGGCATTGGCCTTTGACGGACATACGCACGCGCTATCTTATAATACGCTCCGTCTCCAAAAACTATAAAAAAAAAACTGTTCATAACAAATGGACATTGTAAGAATTGCATACAGGGAATACGCAATCGAACGAAAATTGCCGATTATTGTTATTGGTCCACTACAGTAGGAACTGTAGCTTTTATCGGAGACTAAAGTCAACCTTTGTCAAATCACTACAATAGCTCCTGCTAATCACTAAACAGTGTTATTAAAGTGCATAGTGCTTGGGCTTTTAAAGACGAACCATTCATATAGGAGAATGAAAGAAGTGGTAAACGAGCTCGATTATAACATTTCCCTCAGGGAATAAGCCAATAGTCGTAAAGGTTAGAAATACGTATACCGATGAACAGAATATTGATTACTGTAACAGCTTTGAACATATACGAAATAAAGGTAGAAATGATATTTACTAAAATTCTAAAGAGGTTTTCGTTGAGACCAAGATACAAATTGGTATTTTTATGCTTGTTTTTTTTAAGTCAGATATTACTAGTAACTAACAACTATTAACCAGTATATTTCAGAAAGATTTAACTCTTCAAAGATACTTACTTTCAGGGCATTCACGTTCTCAATTTTTGCATCAATTTCCCGTTTCACTTTAATAACTTGCGCTTGAATACTGCTGTCACCATTGTAGTTTTCTAAGTGATCTTGCAAAACGCTTCTGTGTATTTCTATCCGCGGGAAGTTGGACACGGCCATGCCGTTCATTGACATTCCATTGACCATCTTCATGATTTCATCGTCTTGGTCCACGCATTCCTCGACATTTTCCACTCTTACGACACGATGCTCACACTGAGATACTAGTTGTGCCAATTCCGTCTGCTCTGTCCAAAATCGGCGAAAATCTTTGTCACAGACGAAGCTTTTTCCATGTGTAAAAACAATGATTGCGCTCTCGAATACATTCTCTCCAAACATAAGGCGCATCATGTCGATAGTGTCTGTGAATTTACCACGTACAGTCATGTCTTTTTCGGCGCTAATTACGATCAGAAATGCATGTGGACCGGAGCAGATGTCGACGGATCTTTGAATTTCAAGTGCTCTTTCAGCAAATGGAATGTCTATATCAAAGAGTCCTGGGGTATCTACTATGCGTAAGGAGAGGTTGCGCGTTTTATTCATTCCAGTCATCATTTTACAACGCTTCAGTCTTCCGTTAAAAAACACGTACCTTCCTAACAATGCGTTACCTGTGGTACTTTTACCACTTCCATTATTTCCAACCAATATTAGTCTTCTTTCAGGTTTTGTTTCACCCCGGTTCATCTGAAATAATAAAAGAAACTGTATGAAATATATACATATTCTCTCCAAATGACCTTTTTGGATGTTCTTAAATAACAAACCTGAAAGGAGCTAAATTGAAAGTATCTAAATGGAATAATTCTTTCCAAAAAGAACTGTTGTTTACCAAACGGCAAATGTGACATTTTAAATAATGGAACCATAAATGCTGAGAAATAAGATGGACCTATAGTCAAAATATTTTGATTGTCATTGATTGTACTCTCTATTTAACTATTCTAATATGTTCTCAGTATAGTAACAATGCTAATTTTCTTAACATTCTGCGACATGTCATCAACAAAATAAACATTATAATTCAAAACTAAGAAAGTAGGAATTGAAGATGAAACGTTTAGTAGCAAACCATATTATCAGTTTAAAATGTTTCAAACTGTGTAGGTCATTTAAGATTGAAGTGAACCTTTGTCCTTTTACTTTGGTTTAACATGTCATTGCCATTACTATCAGGTTCAAAAGAAGGCTCTTGAAATAGTCTTCCATCAGGATTAGCATGTGTCATATCAATATAAATATTTGAAAAGGTAAAGATAGTCGCCTCGAGATTTACACTTAAGTTGTTTTCTAACGACATGTTTGAATTTGTTCTAACATTATGTGTCAAAATTTTTAGATAACCACAACTGACTGCGGATTCATTATATGCTGCTAAATGAGTTATGCATTAAGACACATAGGCGCACAAAATTATGTCAAGAAGCTATATATTAGGGTCATACTGATTTCTATACAAGTACAAATTTCTTTCCGCATAACACTTATATTAAATTCTAAACTTCTTTAAGTTTTTCTTTTTGCAATAGGCTACAGACGATGATGAGTCTTGTATCATTAAACAATAATTGAAAACTAATCAAAGATGAAAAGGTCTATAGGAAACTTATATATTTATTTTATGCTAATGTAGTAAAGTCAAGTTTCACTTTATTTAAACTGATAAATGGATTCACAGTAATTTATTTATAGTCAGGTCGTATATCGATGATCAGTACTCCGTATTCTGTTGTATCATGTTTGTACTCTGTGTTTCGTTGTATCATATTGTATCGTACTCCGTGTTTGTATTATCATGTTCAGTCGTGCATTTGAACTTGTTTTGTAGATAGAAGACGTTTTCATTGGTCAGTTATCTTCATGCACAAATAACAACTTTTGGCGCGAACTAACAATTGCACGGCCCTCTATTCTTCATTCTTGAGAATCATTGTCCGAGTGAACGCAAGTTACTCTAGAACTATTGTTATACTGTAGTAATTTAATGTCCTTACCTTTGGACAATTTACTATGTCATAAGTGTACCTTTGCTAGTCGATTCTGGTAAGATATTTTTTTTAGTATTTGTTCTTTTTAAATGCAATGATAACTTATTTACCGCGAGAGATCTATTTTGTGAAATCTGTATTTTTCACATTCTGCTATTGTTGTATTGTAATTCGTATTTTCTATGTTCATGATTTTACTGTTTTATGTTGTAGGTTTTTCTCTACACGTACTATACTGGTACTGTCCAATAAATTGAAGAAACCTCAAAATAGTTGTGTTATACAAACTACCTATACTACAAAATGGCTCCCCGACGAGGCGGACAGTAAGAAAACCAGAACGGCGATCAGAGCTGAATGTACACCACGTATTCCATGGTAAGGAGGTTGTTCTAAAACCCCGACGCCCGCACGAGAGGAAGAGGAGTTCAAGACAACGCCGGCAACCTTATCTATGGTATACCACCTCTTTCCCCACCCCCATCCCCCTTTTTTTTAAAGTGTACACTCTCGCGAGTAGACTGTCAATTTTGACAGCTATTATCAGCTGTATTTACATCACGTGACTGTGACTTTTAATCTTACGGAACACGGAGCAACGAGGCGGAGGAATATGACTGTGATATTAGTGTTATTTTAAAATGTGTTTTTAATTATAGTGTCTTTGTGGATTAAATTGGATTTTGGGAAACCGTAAGTACATTTTCTTGATATATGTGGTAATTTTTGGATTTTTGATAAGTAACGCTGCGCACTATTTTCTGTGTAAATCTAATGTAGCGCAGAGTTAAAAGCTAGGACGATTTTCGTAGAGATAACCAAACGATAGAGCTTTTGTGCATTTTTTAACTTCGGTTAAATTTTTGAGCAGTAAGAAATTCTTTCTTGGTAGTTTTCATTTGGTTTGGCTTTGTTTTCGACGGTCGCAGTATAAATTCTAAATTGCAACGTACATTTAGATTGCTATATAATATTTTCATACATTTTCGCGACATCGTAATTTTTGTCAAGTTTGAGTAGATATAATCCCAAGAATTTTATTGAGGTTGAATTACGGTTCCGTGTGATACAGTTTGTATTTTAGTGTAACATATATTCTTTGAATGTGTTTTGATTGCTGCAAAAGGTACTCTTATTATTGATTTTCATTGAAATTTTGCAAGCGTTGACAGATATTGTAGTGTTTACTTAGAAAGTTGGATTCGCACTGGTATACTGTCTACCTATAAGAAACACATAGTGTGGATCATTAGTCTAGTTAGCTTAGTTAAGTAAAATATCAAGGTTAGAAAAATTTAGGGTGTTCAAGTCTTTGCATTCACTGAGTTTGACCTGATTCTTTACTTTCCCAACTAACTGCACTGTTTTTTTGCCTTGGGTATAATTTACACTGCACAATTTTCCCTGTGGTGAGTCCTGAAAGGTTGGGGTGTGAAATATTCGTAAACACACATTTACATTATCTGTTTTGCATTCTGTGTGTACCCTCATTTATGTGTATTTATTCATGTTTATTTGTTTGATTTTACTGGTACATGACCATATTTGTGTTTCTACAGAGAAATTAGCACAGATTCATAGTTTTCAGATTAGATATTTTGTTTTCAGCATACTCAATATATTTTCCCATTTGAATTTAAATTAATTACACAATATTTATTTACAGGGTCCTGAAATTACTGCAAATTTCTACTTTCACTTTCAGTTTGGCAGTTCAAGTTTCATTTTGAATAAATATATATACATGTAAACTAACAATATATATTTCATTTTCAGCATTTTATGTACAAATGCTGATTATTACCAGAACAACAGAGATCCTAGTAATTTATAGTCAGAATTCTAGATCTATTTATTTGCAGCTTGATTTGTCTAGAAATACGGTCATAGTATTATTAGTATTTGAACTTGCAAATCATATTACAGGTACTTGTGTTTTAAGTGACTTTAGTGTATTTACTAGTAGTGATCCTGTGTTCATTTATTTGTGTAGTGTTGATCAGTATAGGATTTAACTGTTCAATACACAATACATGTGTTGTGTTTACATCACAGTTCACTGACATTTGACAGCATATTAGAATATTGAATTTTTACACACAGGCTAGTTTGTTTACAAATACTATAGATCATTTGACCTACATTTACTCCATACATCCTTTTGTTATTGGGATTTAGTGACAGCAGTATATTGAATATTTCTATACTGAGTTGACCTTGAAGTTTTGTTGTGATATTTAGAAATTGACAGTACAGTATTTTTGAGTAGAAGTTGAATTTTAATATTCAGCACTTGATTTTTTTTCAGTAGTCGCTGCACTTAGCTGAATTAATTTTACAGCATTTAGTTCATTTCATCAGCTTGATTTTGAACTTAGAAATATTTGATTTAAATAGTTAAACTGATACTTCAAACTTAGAAGATTTGAATTCAGGTTTCAGTATAAACCCGGTTGATATACAATTTACACATACTTATTTACAACTTGAATTTAAGCCAGTCTAAAAAAAAAAAACAAAAAAAAAAAAAAACTTTGTATATATTTATAGCAATTTGATATTTTTTATTTTTTGGTAATTTGAGAATTACCTGGTACATTGATAGTTTTTTTTTTGTGTGTGTGGTCTTTTCAGTTCTTACCGAAGAAAAACTTGAAAATACTTTGCTATTTTCATCTTGGTACAAATATCTTTCAAATATGTCTGAGACTGAACCTGAACCTGTACTGGGTGCCGTAGGCGGCAGTGAAAAGGAAGTTGTAATGCCTTCAGAGGAAGAAATGTTGAAAGCCCTCTCTGCTAAGTACAACATTACACCCAAAGGTATCCCACATACTGATATACCTACTACAGATACTAAACTTAAGAATCCTCTCATGTTCCCACCCACAGGTCTGCCTTCCTCACCTATGCGTTTTATGTATCCTAGTGTTTCCTCTCCCTCTTCAGTTCCTCTTGGAAAAATTCCAAAGATTCCTTCATTCTCAGGAGATGAACCAGTACCAAAAAATGAAGTTGGGTATTATGAGTGGAGACATGAGATACGTTGTTTGCGGAAGACACTACCCTTTCAAATATGCAGATTTTACAGGCCTGCGTAACTCTTTGAGAGGAACAGCACGACGCCTTGTAGTTTTCTTTAGGTGATTCTGCTTCTATAAATCAGATCTTTACTAAACTTGATGTAAACTTCTCTGAACCTTCTCGGAAAGGGATTACCATGAAAGAGTTCTTCAATGCAACCCAGAAACCGAGGAATCTGTTACTTCTTTTGGAAGTCGCCTTGAATACATTCTAGAAAATGCTTCGAAGGTGGACACCTCCCTAGAACATCCAAAAATGAATTGATGTGCGAAAGGTTGTGGTCCGGCTTGCTCTCCGAGTCTTAACAGAGCAATACCCGACATTTCATAGATTCTGTTTCTGATTATGATGTTTATTGAGACACATAAGACGGGTTTGAGAAGAGTTAAGGATGAATCACCAAAACCCAAGCCACATCAGAATCAACAGACCTATGATGATGATGTAAGCATAAAATGGCTGATCTAGAGCAACGTGTCAATCATAAGACTAAGTAGTCTGCAGTCTAGTATCGACAAGAAGTTTTCTGCAATCACCCAAAAGTTGGATGCACTGACTCCATTCAACAACCAGAGACCCACTCAGCAGACCCCCACACCTGTTTCCCAGATACCTCAGCACTTTCCACACCCACCCCCTCAATTGCCTTTTCAGCAACCTACACAGCAGCACCCCAGACATGGTCAGGGACGTTCATCACAAGGACGAGGGAACAAAGGTTACACCCCAGCCTATGACCCAAAAGCCTAACCGCCTCTGCCAGCGGCCGCACAGAGGTGGGTAATTTCAAGGCCACTATGATCATATTGATGCTAAATCAACTTTTTCAGTTGCTACAGATTCCAATAGTATCACAGACAGATTAATTGGTGACTCCAATGTTACTAATGTTGTTGTAAATAATGTTACAGCTACCGGTCTAGTAGACAGTGGTTCTATGGTTACAACTGTCGCAAATTCTTTTTATCAGTCATTGCCCAACAAACCACCATTACTTGATCTAGCTGACTTCGGTGTTGATCTGAATGTTCAGTAGCCAACGGTAATCATTTTAAACAATTGGGCTATATTGAAGCTTCAATAGCAGTACCATTTTTAGATTTTAACTTATCAGTCTGTTCTAGTTGTTCCAGACACTGATAGTAAAGGTCTTGTCCAGTTATTTTAGGTACAATGTGATTAGACGTTTTTAAGTCGGCTGCTGCCGCAGTCGCAATCACTTTCCCAAAGACGCATGGCAAATGGCTTTTGATTCTCTAGTTTGCCAGCCGGTCATGGTTAAGTCTACAAATGAGCATACAGTCGAGATCAGACCTTATGAGTCCATATCTATGAATGGCATCGCCAGAGGTCTCAGTCACTCAGTTCAGAAAGTGGTTACTGAGAATATCTCTTGTGATAGCTATTACTTAGTAAGACCCCATGTTGTTCAAGTGCCTCAACACGGTAATTATGCCAAGATACCAGTTCGATTGTGTAACATGTCGGCTAAATCTGTCTTCATTAAGCCGAAGTCTAATCTTTGTTTTATAAATGAAGTTAAGATAGTGGATAATCTTGCCTCTGACTTGACACCTCCCTCTACTACTAATTTTGTTGAGGATCTTGGTTTGAAGATTGACACAGAGAACCTGTCACCTGAACAGTTACTTCGTGTGCACCAGGTTCTAGGAAACTGGAAACACATCTTTTCTACTGGCCCCAAGACCTTGGGTTTTAGCAATCAAGTGAAGCATAAAATTGTTCTTGATGATGACACCCCTTTCAAACAACCCTACCGAAAGATTCCTCCAGGGATGTACGAAGAAGTACGCCAACATCTACGAGAAATGCTTGATAGCGGCGCTATCAGAAAAAGTGACAGCCCCTATTCCTCCAATGTCGTGTTGGTTCGTAAGAAAGATATGTCTCTTCGTTTTTGCCTTGATTTCAGATTACTTAATTCTAAAACTCGACGGGATGCTTATATGCTGCCAAGATTCGATGACACAGTGGATCTCCTCATAGGTTCCAAATTCTTTTCCAAACTAGACCTGCGCTCAGGTTACTGGCAGGTCGAGATGGAAGAAGAGTCCAAGTCAAAAACTGCCTTTTCTGTAGGAAATCTTGGATTTTATGAGGCAAACCGAATGCCTTTTGGTTTAGTCAATAGTGGTGCAACATTCCAACGACTAATGGAAAACTGTATTGGTGATTTGCTATTGCGGGAATGTCTAGTGTTTCTTGATGATATTTTGATCTTTTCAGTGACATTCGAAGAACACATATGTCGTCTCGAGTCAGTGTTTCAACGTCTAGAAGAAAATGGTTTGAAACTTAAAGGTTCTAAGTGTGAACTCTTTAAATCTTCTGTCGTTTTCTTGGTCATGTAATTCCAAAGACGGTATTTCTACCGACCCGAGAAGACTTCCGCTATATCAAATTGGCCAGTCCCTACCAATATTTCCCAATTGCGTTGCTTTCTTGGAACCGCTGGATTTTATCGTCGTTTTATCAAAGACTATTCCAAAATAGCCCAGCCCCTTAACCATCTTCTAGAAGGCCATGGCACAAACAAAATCCAAGAAGTCTAAGTCTAAGAAGAAAGCTAAGTCACCCGTAGACTGGAACTGGGGTGAAAAACAACAAGCTGCCTTTGATCTTCTTAAGGAGAAACTCACATCTCCTCCTGTTCTTGCCTTTGCAGACTTTTCTAAGCCCTTTATTGTCCATTCTGATGCTAGTGGGTCTGGATTAGGGGCCGTTCTACTACAAGAGCAAGAAGATGGCAGCCAGAGAGTGATAGCTTATGCTAGCCGAGGACTCCGGCCTAGTGAACGGAATTATCCAGCACACAAACTAGAGTTCCTTGCGCTGAAATGGGCAATATCTGAAAAATTTCATGATTACCTTTACGCCAACTCTTTCACTGTTTTTACTGACAACAACCCCTTGACCTATGTTTTATCAACTGCAAAGCTTGATGCTACCAGTCATAGGTGGGTTGCTGCTTTATCAGCTTATGATTTCAGTATAGTCTACAAGTCTGGAAAGCTTAATACTGATTGTGATGGCCTTAGCCGCAAACCAGAGTATTTTTCTGAAGCTGTCAAAGCTATATGTCTTGGCGTCACTGCTTCTGTCTCACCCGTTGAATATTTGTCTGGTGACTCCACTCCTCAATTGGCCAATGAAGAGATGATGCCACCAACGGATATAGTCAACCCTATCAATTGGACAAAAGAGCAAGCCAATGACCCTAACATAGCAAAGGTTATCTCCTTCCTGAGATACGGTTTCCCCGACCAGGGGGGAGAAGGACCTTCCTACAGAGGTAAAGTCCCTACTTCGTGACTTTAACAAACTTTATTTCAGAAAAGGTGTTCTTTACAGAACCGCATCTCTGGATGGAGAAGAGGTTCATCAGTTGGTCGTTCCCGAGACACATAGAAGTATTGCTTCCAAGGATCCACGATGATATTGGTCATCCGGGCAGAGAGAAGTCATTATGGCTTGCTCGTCAAGAGATTTTATTGGCCGGGAATTGAACGAGATATTAACTCTAGGGTCTCTTTGTGTAAACCTTGTATTTGCAGGAAAAGCCCTCAAGTCCCAGCTGCCGAGTTTAGCCCATCCAAACTTCCAGACCTATTCAATTAGTCTGCATGGATTTTCTTAAGCTTGAGAAATCCAAAGGTGGTTACGAGGATGTTTTGGTTATAACTGATCATTTCACCCGTTATGCCAAAGCTATTCCTTGCAGAAATCAGAAGGCTACCACTACGGCTAAAACACTTTATGACCAGTTCATTGTTCACTACTCCTTCCCAGAACAGCTCCACTCAGACCAAGGTCGCAACTTTGAGAGCAAAGTTATCAAAGAGCTCTGCAAGTTGGCTAATGTCACAAGACCCGTACAACCCCTTACCATCCCATGGGCAATCCTTCCGCAGAAAGATTTAATCGAACACTTCTACGGATGTTGGGGACATTGGCGGACGACAAGAAAGCAAAATGGGCAGAGTATTGTTCCAAGCCTTGTTCATGCATATAATGCCACCAAATCCAGTTCAACAGGTTTCTCCCCAAAATTTTTTAATGTTGGGTGGCATCCCCGTCTTTCGGTTGATGCGTTTCTAGGCAAAAACTCCCAGAGATGACAATGCACCTGGACATGTTACATATGTCAACAAGCTACAAGAGCGCCTTAGTTACGCCTATCGTGTTGCTGGTAATGCCGCCCAAGAAAAGGGCCGAACAGAATAAATCTGCATACGACCAAAAGGTTTGTGAGAACAAGTTGACAGTAGGTGACATTGTTTTGGTCAGGCGCCTTCATCTCCAAGGCAGGAACAAATTGGCTGACAAATGGGAGAAGGACCCCTATATTATAGTTGACATCCCATATGAAAATCAGCCAGTCTATAAAGTTCAGTTAGAGACCCGCAAGGGACCTATTAGAACTTTGCACAGGAACCTGTTACTCCCTTTCATTTCTGTTCCCGACATCCAGGATTCAACTATACCTAAACCAGTCCGCAAGGTCAGATCTAGGTCTACTACTCCACAAGATGTCGAGTACAATGGAGATTCTAGTTCCAGTTCCAGCACAGACATTTACGTCATTCCTATGCGTAGAAATCTACCTATTGGTCATCAAACCTAGTCCACCGACTAGTGTTCACAGACTTCACCTTTATTTCAGACCCCCTCTGTGGCACATTTTGTTTCCAGATTCTCCAGCTTCGGTGTACCCAACCAGTCATTGCGAACACCAGTTCCAGTCGTAACACCAGTCGAAACCCCACAAATATTTTCTCCAAGACCGAGACGCAACCAGCGTAAACCAGATCGCTACGGAGAATGGGTTTATCAGCAGGTCAGTGGACAAAACAGAGTATTTTGTCTGATTATTTACATGGTACGGTGTGCACAGATTAGGTTTTTTATAACCTACAAATTTGGTGTCTTGTAACCTAGAAGCAAGCGTGTTATTTTTTTAGTATTTTGTAACGGTTCTATGTTACAGTTATTTTTATTGATTGTATGGAATTGAACTGTAACCAAGGAATTACAGTTTTCATTTTTCAGCATAACATGTACATTATATATAAAATTTTCAAGTTGTTTATTGCATGATTACGACACTTTCTTTTGGTTTAGATAGAATCATTGCAAAGGATTTGTTATCTTGCCTATCATTGCGAAATAAATTCTAATGCTGAAATTATTTGCAGAAGTTTCAGCAGTATTTGATAATTTAGATTTAATGCTTTCTCTAGCGTTAAAATAATATATCTTGTCATGGTATGGAATGATATCTTATATATTGTTGTTATAATTTTATGCCTTTATTTCTATCTTGTAGAAATGAGAAGATGAGATTATTTCATCACCCAACATTAATTTACTAATTATACTGTGATTTTATCAAAATTTAGATGCTGATTTACCAAATTCAAGAGAGGTAACTCCCCCTCACAATACTACATACTTCAAGAGATACTGGTAGATTTATTTCACACTGCAGTCTAATATTTTAAATTTACTTAATTTGATTTCAGACTAAATGTACTTTGATATTCCTTATTGTATTCTTAGTTTCCAGAATGTCGGAGACATTCCAACAAAGTGAGGAGTTTGTAGTAAAGTCAAGTTTCACTTTATTTAAACGATAAATGGATTCACAGTAATTATTATAGTCAGGTCGTATATCGATGACAGTACTCCGTATTCGTTGTATCATGTTTGTACTCTGTGTTTCGTTGTATCATATTGTATCGTACTCCGTGTTTGTATTATCATGTTCAGTCGTGCATTTGAACTTGTTTTGTAGATAGAAGACGTTTTCATTGGTCAGTTATCTTCATGCACAAATAACAACTTTTGGCGCGAACTAACAATTGCACGGCCCTCTATTCTTCATTCTTGAGAATCATTGTCCCAAATGAACGCAAGTTACTCTAGAACTATTGTTATACTGTAGTAATTTAATGTCCTTACCTTTGGACAATTTACTATGTCATAAGTGTACCTTTGCTAGTCGATTCTGGTAAGATATTTTCTTTAGTATTTGTTATTTTTAAATGCAGTGATAACTTATTTACCGCGAGAGATCTATTTTGTGAAATCTGTATTTTTCACATTCTGCTATTGTTGTATTGTAATTCGTATTTTCTATGTTCATGATTTTACTGTTTTATGTTGTAGGTTTTTCTCTACACGTACTATACTGGTACTGTCCAATAAATTGAAGAAACCTCAAAATAGTTGTGTTATACAAACTACCTATACTACACTAACTAATGAAATACTGTATTCTATCAGTTAAATATTTTATATCTCATCACTCACACTGTGAAAGTATGAAATTTATATTTTCACACTGAGAGATATAGCTCCGCCCCCTCATACATTGTGTATGAATTTTAAATTATTTGCTTAAAACAGGATGAAAATTGTAGTCGCACTTTGTTCTTTACAGTATATTTCTCGATTCAAATTATTTTACTTAATAAGAATTTCATAACGTTATGCAGCAAAAAATAAAATAATATGGAACTTTATGTTGTGTGCGTCTTTCTAACGTCACAACACGTCTGACGTCATGTCTGTTTACACGTGTATGTCAAGTTCCTGCGTGAGATTAAAAATTGTTGCAAAATGCACATCTCAACATAACTGAGCATAAAATAAAAAGAAAATGTGTTTGTTTTTCGTGAATATGGTATATATCTTACCTCGAAGTGAAAATATTTGAAAATTTCTCACTTCGCGGTGAGATATATTCCATATTCACTCAAAACAAACAAATATCCTCTCTCTCTCTCTCTCTCTCTCTCTCTCTCTCTCTCTCTATATATATATATATATATATATATATATTATGCTTCTCATAATACTACAAGCTTGATACAAGCTGCAAAATGCAACAAGAACAACAACAACAACAAAATATAAAAAATCTGGTGTTCGTCAGTTTCAGGAGGAATTTTAATTTCTGTTTTGGTATCTGACAAACAACTATCTAAAAGCGTTGAAATGGGCAAATTTCAAGTCAAAATAGTCTTAGATCTGACGAAGTATATAGTTAAATGAAAAGTATTTGACATTTGGTACTAGGCTAGAAATCCTCTTTTAAACTTCATACGCTCGGATAGGTCTGGCAGCAGTTGTAAATGAACCAGTATTAATTGTGTTCATATTCTTTAAAACCGCTCATTAATTATATTGATAAATTAGTGCAACTCCTGTCCAATTTTATGTATAATCACCAACATTAGAAACAAGTATCATAGCTATATAGCAATCTAATCCTCTACAAGATAGTTTCAGAATTTTAACTCTGTCATCGGATATTTCGATGACTCTGCTTCAAACACTATTCTAGAACTTGTAAGAAATAAAATAGCACAATTTTCTGTTATAGTACCGAACCCTTTTGAAATATTTCATGGTAGTTAGGAACCAAGGTCTGACTTTCCATTGTAGCAAAAATTCCAGCAAATGACTTTTTTGTTTGTACCAGCTCTTATTTTAGAAAAGTCCGCATACATTCAATCAAAGTCTGTGCACATACCTTGCTGTATGGACGGCTGCGTTCTTTAAATGTGGCTTTTCCTGTTGCATTTTTGTCCTCAAAATCATATTTAATAACTACATTGATCTAATAATACTAAGTATAAACTGTACGGAGTAGACAAATGATTATACTCAAGGACACGTGAATTCATAAAGTGTATCATTTATTTTTCACTTGATAACTATTACTATTAGATCTTGTCGGTTATAGTTCAAAATTGTTACATATATAGCAACCAATCGCTGTAAAAGAGGCTTATTTCGAAAGTATAAGGTAATAAACATATCGTCTGTTTAATTTATACTTTTCAGCTGTGCTGCTTATCAATATAACATCAGAAGTGTTTTATATTTAAATACAATACATTGACGTGGCAATACTCTTCGGAATAGAACAACTTGGCGAAGTTTATTAATATTTTAACATATTTTATTCATTGTTTACATGTTTGTACAGGATCTGAATGAAAAATTGATACACGCTACTCGAGAGAAAGAAAAAAAACTTGAAAGAAACATTTAATATGTTGACCATGGCATTGAAGACATTACATTAAAATGTAAAGGAACATTAAGTACTACTGCAACTGCATGAACACATGTCTTCACTTTTGGAATTCTTTGTTTTAATTACCTTAATATGCAAAACAAGAGGGCCATGATGGCCCTATATATCGCTCACCAGAGTTGATCTGGCCTACTGACCTAGTTTTTGATCCTACATGACCCAGTTTCGACTTTGGCCTTGAGATCATCAAGACTAACATTTTGACCAAGTTTCATAAAGATTGGGTCACAAATATGACCTCTAGAGTGTTCACAAACTTTTCCTTTGATCTGGCCTACTGACCTAGTATTTGACCCCACATGACCCAGTTTCGAACTTGACCTAGAGATCATCAAGACAAACTTCTGACAAAGTTTCATAAAGATTGGGTCACAAATGTGGCGTGTTCACAAACATTTCTTTTGATCTGACCTACTGACCTAGTTTTTGACCCAACATGACCCAGTTTTGAACATAACCTATAGATTATCAAGACAAACATTCTGATTAAGTTTCATAAGGATTGGGTCACAAATGTGGCCCCTGGAGTGTTCACAAGCTTTTCCTTTGATCTGGCCTACTGACCTAATTTTTAACCCAACATGCCCCAGTTTTAAACCTGACCTAGAAATTATCAAGACAAATTTCATAAAGATTGTGTCACAAATGTGGCCTCTAGAGTGTTCACAAGCTTTCAAAAGTACTGTGGCAGGACTTACTTTGTTTCCAGGGACCTGGCATGAACAGGCAACGGTAAGGAATTACTGGCAAATGTTTCAGACAGAGAGATCAATGACTGCACCAAGGCGATACCATAATGTGTTTCATTGTTTAGGTTAGCTATATATTTTTGTGTAGATTTCTTCAACCATGTACATTCCATGCATACAATGCCGAAGAGCGGATTTATGTGTTCATGTGTTAGTGTCTTGTTCCTTTAGAAAATAGAGATAGAGAGAGAGGTTTTGAGCCTCGTTTACAAGACTGAATTTAAAATCCACAGTGGGGCTCCAAGGCGGGTGCACTACTGTGTTCCTTTATTTGTCAGTGTTGTCTGTATGTTTTAATATGTCTATGTATTTTCATGATGCACACATCTATACATAAACTGCTTTATTAGTTCCGTATTAGAAGTCTGTGACTTCATAAAATTGCGGCTGCTAAGTGCAGTCATGCACAATCATTCAAGCTGGAGAGATGTCAATGAAAGCATGCGCGTAGCGTGGCATACTCGGTTACTCGGCTGAGTAACATTTAAAATCCAAAAACTCAATAGAAGCAATAAAAAACCTGACCAGGAGTGGGTATGGAGGTAGGGGCAATGTCATAGCATATGTGTATGCTGTTGTCCTGGTCCTTGACTTTGTTATATTTTTGTGACGGCACAATGCTGTTGCTCTTTTATTAAAATTTCTATCACAATTTCCAAATTTTATTTTTTCTTGCTCCACTTGCACCTGTTATTGTAAATACTTGTTCAAATCTAAATACACTTAAAATTCTAAACACATATATGATTTCAGATGCAAATATACTATAGCTGCTATTGACCATAAGAACAATCTTCTTAATGGTAATTGCCCATCACTAGTAAAATTTAGAAGGATAAACAACTGTGTCTGTAACAACTATGAATTCCCATGCATTATTTCCTAATTCGCTACGCTCAAAAAAAAAATAAATTATCTATCCCATAATCAAAGAGAATCAACAGGAGCAAAATGACCAGATAATTAACATTTAGGCTTATCCGCATTAACATAGTATAACACTCTGCTCGATAAAAAAACGAATAACTTTGGTATGTTGTTTCACAGTATGTGTACGTGTAGTAGACACATAAATATTTAGGGGTCACCGACTTTTATTTTTCAATATTTGACGATATTTCACCCCTACCCCATTAAAAATGACACGCTTAATCGTGTTTTATTTAACAAAATAATCTAAATAGTGTATTAAGGGTAAATCGGAAATGAATTGATGTAATGAATCGACATTAAAGTATTGAGAGACATAAGAGGGATTTGCTAAGAAAGTGTTAAAGAAATAGGTCAGATATTTTAAAACATGTAATAAACTAAAACATTCAGGTGATTACGGACGTTCCGAAAAGAAGAATTGTAGATGTGAAATATCTTGGTGAGATATTCTATACAGGGCGTATAATCATGTAATCGACATCCTTATATTATCGGAAAAAAACACTTATGGACTTTGTTCATTTGTTAATTTTAAGTGTTCAGAATATGAACATGAAACTACATTTTCTACATCCTGGGCATCCGGAGAAACAGAAATGACTTTTACTAAATCTCCATACTCCGTAAATCTGAAAGCTGCAACTGGTGAGCGTTTTATAACATCTTTCCTAGTATTTATTACTTTATTAAACTGCACTTGAGTAAAAGATTCCAGTCAAGAAATAAATTCTTTGAATTGGACCAGCAGCTGTGCTTAATTGCAATAAAAAGGCACTGTCTCAAGAATAAATTCTCTGCGTCGGACCAGCTGCAATACTTTATCTAGGCATTTACCTACAGCATTTTATTTTTAAGGGAAATAATTGTGGTCCGACAGTATTATTTTGAAAATCACAGTTGAGATTTTTTTATGTGTGCACCGGTACAGTTTTGCGGGGAAGCGAAAGTTGCCATGGAATTTTGTCTTCTTCTAAAAACAAGGTAAGTTGACAGTTTTTGTTGAAATATATATCTGATAGCTGACACATAGGAGAATGTTTTGGTTTATATCCATCTTACAGATTTTTTTGAAAATGAAGAGAAACAGGGGGAATTCTGTAAATTTCTTCTTATATGCAAATGAGCTGAAAATGTATTGAAATGACTAGATCAGAAGTTTATGCCTTTCCAGTAAGTTTTTCCCTACCTTTGACGACAGTTATTAAAAAGTATAGATATCAACCTCTTTGCTGATATTAGTACCTAAAATTTTCAGCCTGTGAATAGCTGTGGAAATTTGGGACTTCCTTTTTTGAAGATATAAATAGATCTAAGCTATATTTAGACTAAAGTTTTTTTCAGTATAACAGCATATAGAGAACCCTAACATACAGTCAAATATTCTTGATATTGCAAGGAAATATAATGCATTTTTCAAGTGTTTGCTGTTTCTTATGTTGTGCATACTTGATATAGGTCATTGTCAATGTCAACTATCATTATACTGACATTTGAAGTTGTTGTTTTTTTCTAAATTACCTCCCTTATATATGCATTTTTCTTCATTCATTTTATTGATAATTACTTCCCTTTATGTTTAGCAAAAATTCTCAGATTGCATTTAATTAACTCCCTTTATTTAACATGAAAAAGTCTCTTGTGTAATGATTATTTGTATATTTTACTTACAGTGTCTGATACATGTAGTTGCAGTCTGTCTTTGGAAGCTGTAGAAATAACAAGAAAGAGGCTGACATAGTGGTATAGTTTGTTATATATGAAGTTTATTGATGACATTCATGTCATGATGATATCATTAAAGTACAACATACATTGATTTTCTGACAGTCATGTGTTATTACATTTGAACTGAGACTGTTTTATAATCAGGTTCATGATACTTTTTTTTAACATACATTGTATACAATAGTTGCATTTTTTTTCAATATTAATTGCAGCTTTATAAATTAGAACACTTCAGGTTCATGTTTGATATAGTTTATTAATGATTATAATTTTAATCATACAATGAGTTATGAGATATTTTATTAATTGTAATATATTTAGATTAATAAATGTAAAAAGTCTGTATTAAATGCATAGGTCATCTTTTGTACAAAAATAAAGGGAAAAAAAATGTTGTATAATTTTCATTTTCAGTTTTGGTAGGGAAAAGTTTGAGTATGTACATGTACAGTTGTTTGACCTGTCTTACCCTGTGGCAGTCCAAGAAGATGTTACCATTATGAAAAATGCAGGAGGTATTATGCTTTTGTATGTTAAACAAAGGTCTCAAAGCATTTATATGCTGTATGGCTACATTCTTGCTCCTGAAATAACTGTACAAGACAGCTATAAGACTGACATTCCTGACAAGATGTGAACCTTCTGGACTTTATGTCAGCCTGGCATAAACATTTCTTTCCTGTAGCTTTGTGTATCCCTCAATTTACTAAGTACATATTTCCATTAAAAAAATGATAATAGATATGGTTTAGTAATAAATGTGTGATAGCTTTGTAATGTCAACATTTCAAAAATAGAATGAACATGTACTTTGATAATAAATATTGAAATACAAATTTCAGTATATTGTATCAGTCAGCAAAAACATGAAGTACATTTGTATCTTTGTATTAAGATAATTAAAACTATTATATTCAAATGCTTTGACACTGATTTTATGTTGATTTCCTAGAATGTGTGTGAATTAATGTTTTACAATATTTCAGAACTTGAAGACAATGGTTAGTGCAGAAGGGACATAAAAGTTATGACAAAAGTAACAGATATAAATAAGGTAAACTACTGTGATAAAAAGACATGGCCAGTGCTGCACATCACAAAGGCAATATTTGAATTTAATTTTTTGTCACTTAAGAGTTCTGTAAAGCTGATTTTGCAATATATATAAAATGATTAGGATTAATTTTTTTTACTGTGATCTTTTTCTCACATGATTTTATCAAGACTGACAATTTGTTCATTGGAATAAGATAGTTAAAGGCGGCATTGTGTCACATAAAAATATGTCTGCATAGTTGCCTAACATTAAATGTCAAATTGTAAACAAGGAAATTCTAAATTTGGAAAATCCTTTGTTGTTTTTCTTCATTTAGCTCAGTTGAAGGAGATGAAGTTTGAAGCAATTTTCACAGTACAACCTCTCCAGAGTAGCTCACTCTGAAGCAAAAACCTCTCTATAACAACATCATGAGAATTTCCCTAAGCTGAAATATAACTATCAAATTTACTTCTCCAGAAAAACAACCTCAAAATAACTAAAATATTTGTATATCCCACAGGGTATTGCTCTACAGAGTGCATTGTACTTATAATATCTATGATTTCAAATGCTTTAAGAAAAACAACACTTTCAACAAGGGGAAAAGTGAACATATATTACTCATAAGGTGACGTTTTGGCAGTTCTCAAGTTCATTGTTTTTGCATGCTATATAAAAACACTTTAGGTAGTTTATCATTATTACATCATATACTAATCAGAGGTTGTAGGTTGTTGTTGGAGCTTTTAGGTGAGATCATAGGTGAACATCATCAGATTTATCTGTTTATTTTTTTCCCCATTTTATTGAATATGTACATTGAATGTTATAAAATATGCAATCTTTTCAGACAGTCCTATTAAATAACTTGTCATTTAGTGGATCTAAGTATATGTAAAATTTAAATAAAGCAGCAAGCCAAGTAGCAACACAATCTTGCTGCTTAAAACAGGTAATTCCTTAGACAAGTTGAAATTAGACAAAATGTCAATTTGTAGAGTTACCTGACTTGCTGCTTGATAATATATTTTTAAGATTAGAATATCTGCAAATGTCTAAAATGATGTTATAATTGTTTTAAAAACTATCATGTTTTATTCTCTTTATGTAATAAAGTTTTACATTTGTATTTCCAGAAGTGCTACAAGTGTGTTGTCATGTGAAACGGAATTTACCCCAACTGTGCTGCAAGATGTATATTCAAGTGCAAGACAGCCATGCACCAGCTGTAAACTGAGATGGACCCATATAATAAATATGTTGACTTTTCTATGTATTATCATCTGTACAGAATGCGTTCATGACAAGACTGTATACATATATTGTTAAATCATTTTTTATTTCCATTATTGCATGCATGTAAGAAGCAAGCATTTAACAATTGCATTCATAGAAGTGTTAAAATGTGATCAATCTAATTTAAAGAAACACATTTAACTGGACTTTTTAAGTTTCATAGTATTTGTGGTGGAGACTGACCCAGCCATTCAGCAACTTATACTGTCTGTGTGTCATTTCTTGTATGTTATAGTTTTCTTAATAATACATTAAATGTCAAAGTTATGGTAAGATGAACTCATTCATCACTTGTAGATTAATGTTAAAGCAGTTCAACATTTTACCATAAGTTAACTAATATTCTATTTAACCAGAGTTGTCACATATTTTCATATAAATATTTGTATAATACAGTCTAATCTAATCTAGATATGATGTTCCACAATTTTTTAGTTATATTTTATGTTAATATTTTATGTTGTGTTCATGTCTCAACATATAATTACTAACATCAAAGAAACTTAAGTATTTTACAATTTGGTTGGTATAAATGGTTGTTTTGTTTATATATATTTATTTTTTTCATCTAGGAGAATAAAGAAATATACATTTCAAAATATCTCATAATTCCAGATAAGTACACTACATAATCAAGATAAAAGAAATAAGAACAAAATATGTTGGTGGAATTTTATTTTCAAAAATTTGATATACAGTCTTTGTAGTATTTACTTCTTTAGATATGTTGGACTGAAATGGGAATAACAACATACTTTAAATTTTTGTAGTCATAAGTTAATATGGGAATTATTAACTTAACTTAAAAAGATTTTATCTCACTGTTATGCCATCTGAGCTTTAATATTTTTCAACATTGTCATTGGCAACAAGGCTCAAAATTATTTGTTGTGTATACCTTGCATTCATGTGTGATAAATGCTTTTATGGTATTCTTTAATATAATTTATGCTTTTCATCTTACCATGGATTAAAAAAATATAAATTTATTTGTCTGAAAATTAAGGTAAAAATACTGACTGATTAAATTGCAATATAAGAAAGCTTACTTGAGATAAAGAGAGGTAATTCCATAAAAAAATATGTAGTATGTAGATGATAAATGTAATGAAGGGAGGTAATAAAATATTGTGAAGTTATTAGTCTTCATTTCTTTGATGAGCTAATTAATTGTTTTACATTTTGGTTTATTAACTACAAGTATGACCTAACATGTGTACCTGTCCTGAAGGAAAATAAAATAGGTTGTTTGATGTCCTTGTACTGTTAAGTTGTTCCTGTATTTGTTTACATTCCATGCCTGAATGAAATGAAGAAACAGACTTTAATGAGGGTATCCCGGGAAAATACCTAAGTTTATTTTTATATCAGCAAATTTGATGAGATAGTCATTCAGGAGTTGTCTATCCTATTTCCAAAAATGCTATGGGGACTAAATTTTTTGGAGTAAATATCTCTTTTAAAAAATAACACACAGCATTTTAATATTGTATATATATTATCTGATGCACTTAGCAATATACATTTGGAGTCAAAATGTTAAAAATTCCGGTTTTAATTTTTTAGTTATAATGTCTACTTTATCGTCGTCTGAAGATCTGGACTAGCTATTCTGCCTAACTGTGACCTCACTGTCTTTGGCACTCTGTCTCTGTCTCTCTCGTGCAGAACTCTTCTCGCATGAATGAGATGTGGAGATTGATGTCTAAACTGGTAGATTTTTTTTCACGATTCACCATAAATCAGTTAGTGTAAAAAGTAGTAATCTCGTATCAGTTATAGGATCCGATATATACCTTTTTCGTGCTGATTATTTATTTGACCTGTCAAAGCATGTTCCCGGCTTTCATTATATTCTGTTCACGCCTATATAAGATTAATATGAAAGCCAGAAACATGTTTTTGACAGTTCAAATAAATACAAAAATAACAGAAAAGACAACTATTCTTCAAGCTTTGAATTTGCATTTTGAAAACATCAGTAAGAAATAAACAATGGATAGTAAATATTATTCGTAAGTATTGTCCTGGCCGTCATGAATATTTGATTTAATTTTCGGTGTCCGAACCTAAATAGCGATATAACCATAGCGTAAATATTTCTTGATGACTTACAAAATACATCATGTATCGCTTGTGCAAGTAGCTGCGGGGACAAAACGATTAGCCATCAACCTCGGGGTTGTGGGTCCGAGACCTCATTATTATCATCTTTTTTTTTCAAATTTCATCTCCAAATTGTACAGGTAGGAAAATTGATACACTTATCAAATTTTATGGTTCATTTATTGAAAGAAATACACTTGTATTCAAAATATTTTGTAGAACGTGACGAATAAAAATCTTTAAAGGTAGATAAATTACTCCCGAAAAAAAATATACTTCAAGAGAAAATAATTAAAATTCGTGAAAATTGTTGCAAAAAAGATATTGGAAGAATAAAAGCAAATACGATAACACTACATTACATTAAATTTAAAAGATGGTCTGAGGTAATTTCGAACACGTAGTAACGTGCGTGGAAGTCAGACGGTTAACGAAAACGCCCGAACATATTAGCGAAGATTAATGAGTGCCAGGTAAATACTTATGGACAAAAGTATAAAATACACGTTTTGTCAAAGGTGTTTTCCTTACACCAGTACATGGCATTTGCAGTTCAGATCGAATATATTTTGAAAATCTCTTATAATAAATACATCTAGTTGTTAACAAGAACGTGCGTTGTGTAAGTTGAAAACACATTCTTTTTAACGTCATATTGTCTGGGGTGTGCGTAAAGTTATGTTATATTGCGAAAAATAGAAGTCGGTGACCCCTAAGTATTTATGTGTCTGCCAGACGTACACATACTGTGAAACAACATACCAAAGTTATACATTTTTTTATCGAGCCGATTTTTTATAAACTGTATTTTAAGGCAAAATTTATAGCAAAACTTGATGTGAGTTTTTCCGTTCTGACGTCACATATCGTCTCTGACGTCTTAAGCCTCAATCCTATTTCGCTGAATTTTGTACCAGTGAGTAGTATTTTCTGAATACAAAGTGATAATTATTTTGTATTTTTCATTAATATGACATTCAGAGCGCAGGAAAGGAAAAATGCCGAGAGCACCCGGAACTGGGCGTTGCACAAAAAGTGACGTCAGGGGCCATGTTTCTGACACAATAACAAAACACTCAAACAATATGGCGACAAAGTAAAATCGGAACTCAATCACATATATCCTGAATTTTGTGCAGTTAAAATTTCAAGACGAAATTCGGCAAAAAAAATTTGGGGCGCATTCCACCTTAATTCATTTCTACATGGAAAACATACAGTTATGAATATACTTTCCGGGTCATTATGCTGCGAGGAACCGACTTAAACCTACTTCACTCCGTCGTGGGAGGGGGTAGTTTAAAGACCAGTTACCTTCTTCTTATGCCCTGACACCCACCCATACATCAATCAAAATTATTTAACGCACGAAATAATCATACATCCTACACCTCAATACCTTTGAAATACGGTAATACCTCGATTTCTTTAAACATAGGATACACATATGTAATAAATGCTCATAACAGTCTCGTGAATTTATATTTTATATTTCAGCCTAAACATCTGCAACAAGACTTTTGTCTTATTGTTTACTTGATTTCCAAGAATGTAGAGATACATTTCACGGAAATTGTATGTTTTTTGAAAATCAATGTTCATGGCAAGGACAATTGCAATATTTTTTAATGCAACATGCAACAGATGGCAAACAATAACGTAATTATCTTGGTCTAGAAATCAATATAATGCATACAACATTTTCCTATAACTGCAATACTTAAAAGAGAATGTATCGTAAATGTACTCGAAGAATGAAATAAGAATCTGTTGAAATAGCTTCGTCATTTTGTCTGTTTTGAAATTGTACATAAGTCAAAGTTCGCCTCAGCAGTCTGATCAGTTCCTAGGCGGTTTAGAATATTTACTGCTAAGTGTTTTGCATATATTCCGTTGTAACAACTATGCACACATGTGTACTTTATTTAAGAAGTAATGTTATTTTCTGTGCGTTTATACGGGTATAAACCACATTGGTACTACTTGTAAATTCATGAATCGCGCTAGCGATTCTTGGATGATTAGCAAGAAGCCTTCCAGAGTGATTCATACCCTTATAAACGCACAAAAATAGCATTTAATTTTTATATCTACATTTTACGACAGCTTGCTACAAAAATAGCTAATTTGCTTACCAGGAGTATCAGAAGACCAGAATAAATGTCAAAATATCGATCTTTTTGGCTTGGAGCTACGGCTCCAAGCCTATGTATTGTTTTTTTGTTTTGTTTTTTTTGGTACCCAAGTGTGTGTTAGTATGATACGAAAAGCCGGGAAGCTGTCGCAAACCGAGTGTTTATATTTCTGTGTTCGGGGCCTAGTAAAGGAAATTGGTTTCCTCCCAATAACTAGAACGCTTTGCGCTATAGTCTTAAAATTTTATATGGAGGTTGGACACCAATAGTTCAAAACCCAAAACGCCAAGAATTGTTCAATACCTTTGCCTCTAAAGTTAAGACTGGCGTTCTATGGGAACAGAAGTAGAAATCGCAATCATGTTTTGCATAGAATCTTATGTAATGACCCCTACCCCCACTTGTCCAGTTATGTAGACTATGCCAAAACCAGCCAAGCCTTTCCTTTTTAAAAGGAAACTTTATTGTCATCTTAAAACAGAACAGTCGAACGTTCAACTATAATTTGCCTTCTGATAAAAATACAGTTCTTGGTTTTTATTTAAATATTTTTAACTCCAGTGAAAATTTATACAGTCGTGTCTCTTTGACGTCAGAAAAATTAATAAAAGCTATAATTAAATGTTCTTTTGGAAAGTTTTGGCATCCAAATTGGAAAGAATTTTTGGAACGGAGCCATTTTGTTCATATTTTTGGTGAAGGATTACGCGTGCAATCTCGCGGAAAGGGCCGTCATTGATATTGTTACCGCAATGTTGTTAATACGAAAATTAACGCTTTTGTCTTTCCATATTTAATGTATAGTGAATGCAAATTTTGTATACAACAAATAAGTTTGGAAAAAGAACTCATGTTGCTTGATTTATGAATAACAAATTGCGTTCTAAATAAATAGACAGCCTAGTCCAAGTCTTTCCAAACTGGCAGCCTCCACCCGACTCCCCGACCCCGATTTGTAACGTTCATCAACTTTATATAGACCTTTCTTTACATTCCTAGCCGTTTGTGAGTAGTTTGTTCAAAACTGAAGAAACATATTTCGGTTAGAAAAGTCAACAGAAGCCTAAAATTTCTACGGGGGGGGGGGGGGGGGGGGGGGGAAGCTCCCCTGACCCTGGCGGAGGAGGGGATTCTTCTCACAGAAACTCTCGCCTTAGGTAACATTTAAATTGATCATGCTACACCCCTGGAAAGTGTGCTTCTGATCGGTTTTTGTCAAGATCCATCGACTGGTCCATGAGAGGAAGTTGGTTACGAAACGGACGATGGACCCAACATAACAGCTCACCCCAATTATTATTGAAAAATAGAGCTTAAAATAAATGCGAACTGCTTTTTTGTATGTCTGATCAAATATCGAAATATGTTTTAAAATTTTAAATTATTTAGGAAATATAGACTTACCTCTGCCATTTTCCTAAAAATCCTATATTGATGTGCACAGGACCTGCGTTACAATAATCGATTAGAAGGTAAATATTTGATAAAATATTGTAGTTAAACATGTTAGATAAGAAGAATGCTACGTGTACGGTGGTCTGTTACAGTCACCGTTATATAGCCTGGAATGCGAGCGCAATATTTATCGTAGTGTCGTTATATAGCGCAATATTGGTTTCTCGTACTGAAGTTATATCGCCTCGAATGCGAGCGCAATATTGGTTCATGGTTTAGTAATCGAACGATAATTAAATGCAGTCAACTGTATTATTTAGGACGTTAGGTAAATCACCCATAGACGATATGGATTAGTATCTCAAACTTAGACTCGATGAAAGAAGTACTGTATTAGCGCAATGCGTTAGGCCTCTAGGTATGACACCCGAGGTCCGGAGTTCGATACTGGGTTGAAGTAAACGTTTTTACTTTTTCTTTCAGCATAGATACAATAACGTTTTTTTCCCACTGTCTTTGAAAATAATACGGTAATAAAGCATACACGTAAACATCCATTTATACCGATGGAATGTAAGTACAGTACCCCCATATTATACACTAACATACCATTCTATAGTTCGAAAGGGCGAACATTGAAAACGCTTCTGATGAGCGATTTCATTATTCGAGGATTCTAGGAAGATCATTCGACAAGTTCTAAAGGTTTAAACGGACACAGCTGACTCCGATTGAATCTGCAACAGATACAGCGGACAAGCCGGAAATGAACTGTAAATTGTTTTGATTAAAATTTCATTGATATAGATCTAAAAAATTAAAAAGAAAATAGAAAAAAAAAGTAATACATGTAATAAGAAAAAATAAGAAAGAAGACAAACTGAGAATCAAACTGAAATAAAACAAAAATAAAGCAGGGCTACATAGAACATTTCCTTAGAAAATAAACCTCTTGCGAGTTTCGAACTCGTGCTATTCTTCGCACTGCATTTTAAAACCGAAAGCTTAGCCACCTGAGCTATTTCGCCATTCAAATAAATGTTAATTCTTATTTGGCAAGAATGCCTAACTAGTGTGACGACCCGCTGTGGCAAGAGGTTACGCGGGAGTTAAATATTAGTAAGAATAGCTAACCACCTAAATCTAACGCGGTTCTGTTTGAGGAAAAACAGAACGACGGACTTCTAGGACTCGACTGACCATTTTATTGTAGTTTGATAACACAACACAAGTATAGTTTACAATCACAATATGTATTATTTCATTTCATTTATTTTCATTCAGCATACATTTCAACATTCATTTCAGAACATGTAAACATTCATAAATACAGTTCTAATATTTGATAAATATAGGGAGTATTCTTACTGGCCGGGCCGCGGGAGCCGGTCTGTCACTGTATGCACCTAGGGACGCGTTACTTCCCTAACATTAGTTGATGTTCAAGTACTTGTATAACACTGATAAACTACGAGCCTCACAATATCCAAAAGGAACCTCGAAAGGGGACAGGGCCGAGATGGACAATGACCGCTGACTAAGTTTGTACCTTTTATGTATAAAATACCTTTATCGCCTCGCAGGCCTTTATCGTATTACTATACCTTTAATGTACAAACTAATTACTCCTTTATAAGCACTCTGGCTCCTTTTATGAGTAACCCTTAGGTTAAACGGGAATTCAAGTTAAGTAAACGCACTTAAGGAGAGCTTTTATTATAACGGAAACGGTAATATTAATATATACAGTGACAGACCGTAAATAATACAAGGAAATTCTACCTGACGAAAAGAGCGGCTGCTATGATCAAGGGGATGTCCAAAAGTGACTTACTGAGCTAATTTAAATATTTAGGACCAAATGAGCCAAAGTTCGGTGCCTACGAGCTAATTTGATTGGTCAAATTATGCTTAGAACGTTTTGGCTCACTATTGCTCGTTTGATTGGCTGAGGGTTGCCGGGTTACGCCAATATGGCAGCCTCCATGACCGGATACAAAATGGTGGACAAGGAGCGAACATTCTAGGAAATTCGGCACTTATTTGTAAATAATATGAAATAAGGCAAAGCCTCAAAGCGAGCTCAAAGAATCGATTTAGCTAAAATTATATGCATCATTTATTTGTCACACAGAAACTATTCCTTATCAAAGAATTCAGGAAACCCATTAT